>NC_133327.1:346193982-346363982 GCF_042186555.1 Aquarana catesbeiana | reverse complement strand
CTGGGCCAAGTGAGGTGGCTGGGCCCAGTAGGAGCCTGACCGAATCCCAAGTGCCTCCCCTCCACCTTCCCAAAAAAAGGGCCAGGAAGGGGATGGTCACACAGGACGCATCCCTGCGCCTCATGCAAGAGGCCACCCGTTTTTTAAGGAGCCCCCCCGAAGCGGAAGAATCCTATGGCTGCTACTTAGCCAGCAGGCTTCTTCAGATGGATTGGGAGCAGCGCCTCATTTGTGAGCGCCTATTTGGGGAAACAATCCATAAGGGGCTGCAGGGCACGCTAACACAAAACACCCAACTACATGAGGCAGCCCCCCCTCCTCCTCCTCCTCCTCCTCCTCCTCCTCCTCCTGCCACAACTGAAACACCAGAGCCACAGCCTCAAAAGAAGGCTACAGGGAAGGCTGCAGGGAAGGCTGCAGGGTAGTGTGGAGGAAAGGCTGCAGGGAAGAGAAGAAAGTGATGACCTGGGTTCAGTCTGGTCTGACAGAAGACGCAGGCTGTTGTAGGACCACAGTCTGGGGACATCTAGATCATCTGCTGGTGCTGTTGATCTCTGGGATTCTTGGACCAGATTGTGCTCCCTCTTATATGGACTCCGCAAGATCACAATTTTCTGGTACACCGACTTTTTCCAGCGTTGACTTCCTCTTTATTTTATTTTGACCATGAATAAATGGATCTTTTTTTGAGTTTAGCAAAAGACTTTATGTGTTTTCTTTGAAATCATTGATTTTACACACAATGTTAAATTAACAAGGGACAACAATCTCATTGAGTTTGGAAAAAACACACCAAAAATACATTACTAATGTTAATAATGTTCAAGTGGTAAGTCTTGAAAATAAAAAAATTTACATAACCAAAAACGGTGCTTTGGGTTAACTTTATCTAAAAACTAAAAAATAATCACTATAAAAAAAAAACAGAATAATGGGTTCTTTGTGGTAACTTTACAAACCTAAAAAAAAAAAAAAAAAAAAAAAAGGGGAAAAAGTATTATTAGTATGGAAACATTGTTTTTAAAATGCATACTATATCATTCATGAGATCAAAGAGAAAAAGAATCCAGAAATCAGTTTGGGAGAACTCTGATTATGAACAGCAAAACACCTTCGTTCTTTAGAGCCTTCGTAAAGAAGAAATAAAATGCGCTGCATTCAACGATCACAGATTTTGCAGCGTGATGAATGTGCTACCTACAATACGAACACTAGTTTTACTAGACCGAGTGCTTCCGTTTAGTTTTTGCTTATGAGCATGCGTCGTTTTTTTGTCCGTCGGACTAGCATACAGACGAGCGGACTTCGGGGTTAGTCGTAGTTACGACGTAAAGATTTGAAGCATGCTTCAAATCTAAAGTCCGTCGGATTTGAGGCTAAAAAAAGTCCGTTGAAAGTCCGGAGAAGCCCACACACGATCGGATTACCAGCCAGCTTTAGTCCATCAGCGTCCGTTGGACTTTTGTAGACGAAAAGTCCGACCGTGTGTACGCGGCATTAGAGTTAATGGACTTATATCTGACACGTTTAAAATACATAGAGGAACCAGACAATGTTGTCCCCTATGGTCTCCCTTATTTGCGCTGGCAATTGAACCATTGGCTGCTAAACTACGAGAGGATGATAGTATTAAAGGGGTTGTAAATTCTCATGGTTTTTCCCCTTAATGCATTCTCTGCATTAAGGTGAAAAACCTTCTGTAGTGCTGCAGCCCCCAGTGCCCCTGTTTTACTTACGTGAACCCGATTTTCTTCTCCCCGGGGATGAGCACACCAGCTCTAGCTGGTGTCTCCTGTACTGATTGAATAGATTGATAGCAGCGCAGCCATTGGTTCCCGCTGCTGTTAATCAAATCCAATGACGCAGGCGCTGGGTGGCGGGGCTGAGTCCTGCTTTCTGAGTCAATGGACGTAGATGCAGGACTCTGGAGTGAGCTCGTACGGGTGTCCACTGAAGGAGAGCAATTCTCAGATGTGGGCTCTCAATGCAGAGAGGAGCTACTAGTGCCGCTAATGGACCCCAGAAGAGGAGGATCGGGGCCACTCTATGCAAAACGAACTGCACAGTGGAGGTAACTATGATATGGGGGACAGAACAATACTTTAATCTGCTAAACATCTTTTGGGAATTTGCCTCAAACATATAGCTGATAGATCCCTCAACCTATCTCCCAATGCTCCACTTTGGTTAAACCCATGTCTGAGTGAATTCTTTTGTTTGGAAGATGGGTGTCAATGGTCTAAGTTTAGGATTAAGTATCCTCACCAACTAACTATGTGACAATGGTACCCGTAAAATTTTTGCACAGCTCCGGGGAGAGATGGGAGTACCCAGCTCTTGGGAATTCCAATATACCAGGTTAAAACATGCGGCACTAAGTCAGTTTGGGAGTGAGCCAATTACATTGGAAAATACTAATATAGAAAAAACTCTTACGGAATCCAGGTCACACTAAACTGATATCTAGCTACTATAATATTTTTATAGGAGCTGAAAGTAAAAACACTGTGAAAATTAGGGATCGCTGGTGTAAGATCATACCTGAGCAGTTGGAAGAGCATTGGGAAGAAGTGTTGGTATCGTACATGCCCACAGTCATTTCAGCTAGAGATAAAATGATAAGTTAAGATACCTACACCAAATGTACTATACCCCCCTTCAGCTATACAAAATGGGGAGAATAGAGATACCCACCTGTCACAAATGTCTTGCGGAGTAGGGAACGTTTATCCATATGGTATAGGAGTGTAATAGGATCAAACCTCTTTGGTCCCAGGTCACTCAGTTTATTGCGAACACCGCTGATCTTCCAAATATCTGTAGTCCACTGGTCAGGCTTCTGGGCATAATTGAGGACGAAGATATGGGCAGTAACAGGAGAACCCTATTACGACTGGCATGCAAAATGCATCCATTTACGATCTGCAGCGAGTGTCAATAGAAAGTTAACGACAACCCAAATGCACTTGATCGCATGGTACCTTTGCAACATGCAATCTGGTTACAGGGTTGTTTAAAAAGTAGTGCATGCACTACTTTTGTTGCAGTGTGGTGTGATTTTAGCCCATTCAGGGCCGCTTCATACAATGCCCACACATGAATCACACAGGAATGAGCCGTGCGTTCCTGTACGATTCAGATATGGTTCTGTGCAGTGCAATATCAGCCCATTCATTTTAAATGGGATAAATTCACACCACACTGCACCAAAAGTAGTGCATGCGCTACTTTTTAAACCGCACTAAAACTGGATCGCATGGTACAAAAGCACCATGCGATCCCGTATGGGAAAACACATTGCTTTTGCAACCTGCGTTTGGGGTGTCACTAACTTTCTATTGACACCCATTGCAAGAATGTACAAAGAACGCAATGTCGCAGTCCTGATAAAAATCGCAGATCGCCGCCATTACTAGTAAAAAAATAAATATATAATAAAAATGCCATAAATATATTCCGTATTTTGCAGACACTATAACTTTTGCGCAAACCAATCAATATACCCTTATTGCTATTTTTTTTATCAAAAATATGTAGAAGAATACATATTGGCCTAAACTGATGAAGAAATTTTTTATTTTTTTTTATATTATATTATATTGTGGCAAAAAGTACAACATATTGTGTTTTTTTCAAAATTGTCGGTCTTTTTTTGTTTATAGTGCAAAAAATAAATAACCGCAGTGGTGGTATTTGATCACCTCTGCGTTTTTATTTTTTGGCAATGAACAAAAAAAGAGCAACAATTTTGAAAAAAAAGCAATATTTTTTACCTTTTGCTATAATAAATATCCCCAAAAAATATATATAAAAAAATAATTTCTTCCTCAGTTTAGGTCAATATGTATTCTTCTACATTTTGGTAAAAAAAATCGCAAATAAGCATATATTGATTGGTTTGCACAAAAGTTATCACATCTACAAAATAGGGGATAGATTTCTGGCACTTTTATTCTTTTAATATTCATTTTTTTATTAGTAATGGTGGCGATCTGCGATTTTTATCATGACTGCGACATTGCGGTGGACATATCAAAAACCTTTGACACTATTTTGGGACCATTGACATTTATACAGCGATCAGTGCTATAAAAATGCACTGATTACTGTGTAACGGTCACTGGCAGGGAAGGAGTTAAACACTAAGGGTCGATCAAAGGGTTAACTGTGTTTCCTCAGCATATTCTAACTGTAGGGGGAATGGGCTCAGTAGAACACGACAGCGATCACTGGGAGCAGTAGATCTTTATCATGTTGCTAGGCGGAACAGAAAAATGCCTTGTTTACATAGGCATCTCTCCGTTCTGCCTCTCCGTGCCATGATCACGGGCCACCGGTGGACATCAAGTCCGCTGGACCCACGGGCGCGCTCGTGCGCTCGACCGGCGGTGTTCACAGCCTAGCCACGGATGACGCAGTGACGTACGGGTACGTTGTTTTGCGCGCCCGCACCACGTTGCCAACATATATCGGCGTGAGCAGGTCGGCAAGTGGTTAAAGTGTTTCTAAAGGTAATATTTTAAGTGTTTTTAAAAGTAAAATAAAAAACATGTTATACTTACCTGCTCTGTGCAGTGGTTTTGCACAGAGCAGCCCTGATCATCCTCTTCTCAGGTCCCTCACCGGCACTCCTGGTTCCGCCTCTTCATCCAGTGACCCCATAGGAAGCCGCTTCTGAGACACAGACAACAGAACATGGCCCCGCCCCCTGCTCCCTCATCACAGAGTTTGATTGACAGCAGTGGGAGTTCCCGCTGCTATGGATCTGCCCTGTGAGGAGGTACAAAGCAGAAAGAGCCTCCATAGCATAATGGTAAAAAAAAGTCACCCTTTAGAACCACTTTAATTGAAAACAAGGGCAATTGTTTAAGATACACAGTAATTTAGCACATCATTACAAGGTAAGGCAAACAAACAACACAGTGAATAAACTATGCTAATACTCACAAAGAAAAATCCTTCTGAATCTAAAAGATAAAGGTTTTATGAGTTACTAAATAACAAATGAAATCATTAAAAACTAAAGGTGCACAAAAAAAGGGAAATTATACTATAAATCTGGAGGTTAGCTTTTACAAATACGCTTTATGTTAATGTACCATGTGCCATGTGTTGCAGTGCCATTCATTTCGAATGGGCCTCCAATCGCATCTTCTCAGCATACCTAAACACATGTGTATTTAGCGCTTGTGCATTTCAGCTCACACAGTGCATAGAGGGGTGTGTTGGATAGGAAAAAAATTATTTGTATCTGAATTTTCTGAATTATGGTGTGCTGGTATATTAAAGGGACATTGGTATCTTCACCATTTAGGGCAAAGTGATAGTGTAAATAAGACCAAAGCGCCTCTTCTATTTAGCAATATACTAAAATTAAGCCCCTTAGGACCTATTTAGGCTGTTGTTTTGAAAAATGTGTGTTAAAATACACGTTTTAAAGCAGGTTACTGTAACCTGTGTCAACTAGACATGGACAAAATTTTTTTTTTTTTTCTGAAATTCTGAGGTATCCAAATTTCCCAGTGGACATAGTAACAAATCTGAACGAATCCGAAAAAAGTTATAACAACATTTTCAGATTAATTTGGATTCACTTGGACCATTCAGATTCATTGAGAACATCCTTAACAACCATTACTTACCTGCTGTCAGCAGGATTCTTTGCTGTCAGCAGAATGTAAATAAAACAAGTGTCGGTTTAAAAAAATAAAAAAACAGTGTGGGGTCACCCCCCCAATCCATACCAGGCCCTTGAGATCTGGTATGGATTTTGAGGTGATATGACTCCAATGATATTCCACCTATTGAAATAGTTACTGTACCTTGTAGGAGATATCATACCCTGCTTAATGGTAGGTCATTTATTTTGATTTGGATAATTTTTATGCTATCTTGTTACCTTGCTCCTTCTTTTCCACTTTCTTATTTTTACAATATCAATATTTTCCTGTTTCTATAGGTAATTGCCCTTAAAACAAGTATTACCCGTTGGCTTGTATTAACGAATGTTAAACCATCTATTGGATATTTACTTTACATAAGAAGATATTTGGCATTTTCAGTATAAATAATCTTCTGTAAGTATTCCATTTCATTCAATACTGATATTTAGAATTGGGTTCGTCTATCTATGTGTTTTAACAACAGTATATTTATAAGATTCCATTTATATTTAAAGGATGATACCAATGCCATTATTATGATCATTATGTTCCTCCAGGTTTGGTGACTCTATGTGCCCCTGTGTCCACCTGCTTAGACTCTTTATTCCTTTTGCACAGCCATAACTTGATGTGAGCATAACTACTTATCACAGTAAATTTGATACACTTTTGGGACTAAGATGTAATAAATATTATTTTGTTTCTCACTTTGTAATTTTGTTTTACATATTCAGTTTTTACCTTTATACCCATTGGTCCTGATGAAGCAATTCCATTGTGAAGCACGCTGTGGACAAGTTCACCTGCTACACCGCTCATATACAATTTGTGAATTATATGTAATCGATTATAGGTGTTCAGTCTCCAATCCAGTATTGGGTATTGATGCATATTTTAGATATTTTATTTTGAGAACATATGATTCTACCCCCCCATAATTTTATTGTATTATATGTTTTTTGATGTAAACTGTAGTAAACTTTAAGAATTGTATTTATGTGTTGTTTCATGTTATGTCAATAAAGTCCAGGTAGTTTTTGGTGGCAGAGGATGTAGTACACTTTCTCTGCTCCATTTATCTTCAGTTTTAAGACTAGTTAGGTTTAGCCTGGAATTCTCAGGGCCAGATTAAGAGCATCATAGGCCTGATGATAAGGATTTTAGTGGGCCTTTTTGTGGAAATAAATAAAATGAAAATGCAAACATTTTTGTTAAAACAAATTAAAGTGATACTAAAGTCTCTCTCTTTTTTTTTTTTTAAATAAACACGTTATACTTACCTGCTCTGTGCAGTGGTTTTGCACAGAGCAGCCCAGATTCTCCTCTTCTCGGGCTTGTGGCCCCTCCCATCTGTTGAGTTCCCCCACAGCAATCAGCTTGCTATGGGGCGCCCGAGCTGAGTAACAGCTCCCTGTGTCCATTCAGACACGGAGCTGTGGCCCCCCTTCCTCATTGGCTGACTGACTTTGATTGACAGCAGCAGGAGCCAATGGCATCTTGCTGCTGTCTCAGCCAATGAGGAGGCCAGCCGAGACGCTCCCACAACATCGCTGGATCTAGATGGGGCTCAGATAAGTATTAGGGGGCTGAATGCATTAAGACAAAAAACCATCTGCCTTTACAACCACAAGTATTTAAACAAATTAAATAGAGAGTGGGGGTGAGAGAGAGAGAGTGGAGGGTGAGAAAGGGGGGTGAGAGAAAAAGGAAGGGTGAGAGAGGAAGGGCGAGAGAGAGAGGAAGAGTGAGAGAGAGAAGGGGTGAGAAAGAGAAAGGGTGAGAAACAGAGGGGGGATGAGGGGGGTGAGAGAGAGAGGAAGGGTGAGAGAGAGGGGGCTGAGAGAGAGAGTGGGGTGTGTGAAAGAGAAGGAGGGGTGAGAGAGAGGAGATGGTGGACCAGGGCTCAGGGCATTTGACATACCTATGAATGCTCTAGCAATTTACATATGGATCATGTGTACACTGCACACAGAACAAGGCTGGGCAGTCTTAGTGATTCACTCACACCACTGGGCACCACTGGGCTGGGCCTATTTTAAGGAAGGAGCCTGGAGCTGGAGCTCCAATCGCCCCTATGTTAATCCAGCCCTGAGAATTCTACTTTAAACTTTAAAGCAACCCTGTCATCTCTGTAAAACACATGGGACAACAGAACCCTGTAAAGCAATAATTTAAATACTTACCTCTCTTGTGGGTGAAATGATAAAACTTTGCTTTCTTGAAGAGCTCTGGGTAGAAGCAGATTTCCTCACCAGACTTGCCACCAGTCCACCGGTATAAGACACATACTTAGTCTCTTGCACATTTTTTTCAGCAACAGTCTTACCACTTCACTTGGCAAGTGTTGCACTTTGCATGCATTGTTTCTGGAACCACTCCTCTGTGGCACTTTCACTGTTCCCTATGGGACTACAGGGTGAAACAACAGATGCCCTCCTAGGCATCACAGACTCTTGGGCATCCCAGCCCTCTTTGTGGGAATGGTGAACCACCCCTTCACTGCAGCTCCACCATCCAGAAAACATTTCCTCTCTTGTTGCCATGGGAGACCACACTGTCCCAGCAATATTTTCCAGCACTCCCTAGCTTACTGTAATGTCTCCTCTTGAGCCCACCAGCCATGACTCTCATCTGGAACACTCCACCATCCACCACAGGTCTCACGACTGACCTTGACTTCATTGCTATGTGCAACAACACTCATCTTTGCAGTTATGGACACACAGTTCTCCAGAAAAATTTTTTTGGGTGTACTGTCTCTTTAAGGATGCGAGAGAATACACACCTAGCTTCTCATACAGCAACACAGACAGTCTCTGGCACTTACTATTTATGGCATGCAAGGGTCTGGAGCCGTCTGTGTCCATAGCATTCCTCCACCAACTGTGATGATTTAGGGTATTTTAGCTCATTGGTAGCGCCAAACAGTGAGTCCACTCCACAAAGTTAGTTTTAGAGCTTTTTCTGCACACTTTTATTGAAAAGGAAGTAAAAGCTCACATCAGAATAGTTTCCCTCGCAGGGGTTCTCACCATCAATGTGACTGACCCCCTCAGGAGGGTGGGGCCACTAACCTCTAATCCCATCTCTAACATAAGCCCAGAACACTCCTGTCTTATTAGTGTGCCTGTTTTCTACAGAGCCTAGCCTAAACTGCCAAAACAAACAGTGGCATGGGCTCGCTTCCCTACAACCTATAAAAAATAATGGAATAATAGAAAAAAACAAAATCAACAAAATCGGTGATTCATTTGCTTATGTTTATACATATTTGCAGCTTTGGTGAAAAAGTGATGAATCTAATGTAACAATAACATACCTCCCAACTTTTTGAGATGGGAACAAAAACACCTATTAGCAAAAGTATGTAGGCATAGGAAACAACCGCACCACGCCTTCTTAACCTCCCTGGCAGTATTCTCGAGTGTGGCTCGGGGTGAATTTTCAGAACCAAAAGCAGTAACCCCAAGCCACACTCGGGATCGCATCGCAGGATCCAGGCAAAGTTACTTACCTGGTCCCCAGGATCCTGCGATGTGCCCCCGCTGTGTGTGCAAGCCGTGTCTCCGCTTGATCTATCACAGTGCCAGGCTCTATTCCCTGTGAGTGTCACGACGCACGGGGATGGAGCACGGCTCCAAATTCAAAAAGTGAAAAACACATTATACATACAGTACACTGTAATCTTACAGATTATATTACTGTATCAAATTAATTCAGATCCCTTTTGTCCCTAATGCTTTGTCCAGTGCCCTGCATGTAGTTTTATATTATATATACTGCTCTTTCAGCCTGGAAACTGGAAATTGTCCATAGCAACCAAAAAGCGTCCCTTTACATCAAAAGTGGTTTTAGACCAGCTAGAAAACAGCGATAATAAATTAGAATCACTTGCAGAATTGAGTGATTTGTGTGGAAATTCGTCATCAAACACTGAAAAGTAATGACAGCGACAATTCTGCAACTGAGCAAATTTCAGTGTTTTTGTTTGATTACATTATTGAATACATTTTATCATTATTCTATTATTATTTGATATACTTATTTATAGCTATTTATTATATTATAATTTATGATTTCGTGTTTCAAACTTTATCATACTGGGGATGTCTACTAGACTCTGGTTTGAACAGATTTAAGCGTGTTATTCCTAAGAATTACAGGCCTACAATATAAAACGCCAAATTTCCATGCAAAACATTGTACTGCTTTGAGCATCAAAAGCCTGACATAATCATACCACCAGGGAGGTTAAAGGAGAATTATAAATAAAATAAAAGATTAGTTAAACCCACAAATGCTTTTTTTACCACTACTATTTCTTTATACTGGGTTTTGACATTTGCAAATGCAGCAATTTAGAAATTGGATGAAAGGTTTAGCACTGGGAAACACTATTTGAAAGATAAATAGTGCATTTTATATACAACTATATAGATCAGACCAAAAAGAGGGCCAGAGAGACTTTGTTCAAAATCAGGGACAGTCCCTCGATTTGGGAGCTATGCAATAACAATAGCTTTTTTTAGTATCAAAATGAAACCAAAATAATTTGAAGATGATTTTCCAACTGATCCCTCCTTCCTCCCCTCAATATAGAAACACAGAAAAACAGACATCAGTTCAGAAGGGGGTATGCTCCTCTTTGTATCCGAACCAGAGCTTTGTAGCAATCTTTTTTTTGTCGGCTGGTTGAAGTTCAGCTACATCAAATATAATGGGACAGCTGTAGAGCTCACAATGCTAATAAATTATCATGGGTTACTCTAGTTTGATTTTGACTGAGCTGCTTATTGAATAAAACTGTAAATGCCACTGTACAATTTTTTGGATGTAATAGAATAAAGTCATGAAAGGCTAATGGAAATGGATGCACATTTGTCATTTGGCACTAGAACTAATACAAAACTTTCTTCATCAAACATTCTAGAGTTACCATGGCCTAAGTGGTTCTGAGTTGGAGTTATACTAACTAAGTGCATATCCTGAATCCTGCACTTGAAAGATTTTGAATACGAACATGTAGAGCTGAGCTGTATTATGACACACCGCCTCCTTTTCTCACATGCTATTTTCATCAAGCATTGGAGAGTGACCTGATTCGTCCCCCATTTTAAGTATATTACTTTATATGTTATGTAGGTGGTGTGTTGTGCGTGCTTCAAGGTATTTTTGTGAATAACCAATGAATTTTAATGCAATTGTCTTGTATGTTTTTGTAATAAATCAATTTTTAATTTATACCTATATTATGCCTATAAAGTCCATCATCTGCAAACCTATTTTTTCAAATCCAATTTATCGGGACGTGGCACTATATACTTAATTCTCGTATCCACAGTACCACTTTGTGGTGATACGATCCCCAACCATCTGCACTTGAAAGAGTCATGTAAGCAAAATTATAAAGCCCTTTACGAATAATCCTGTGTGCCATAATCCCATGTATTATGAATCATCCCAAATTAGCCTTTGGCTAGCTATCTAGCAATCACTTCATCAGTTTTAAAACCAAAGCAATAAACATCAAAAAAGCACAGTTTTACCATACATTACAAAATAAGTTTGGTTGTCACCTCCTCATGATGAACTCAAGATTTTTCAAACAGGGTTGGAGTGCTGTCAAAGATACCAGAGATTCGGATCTTGCGGTAATGTCTGAAATGTTCTTTCAAAGCCTACTCAAAACAAACGGGCCAGAGAATGTTAAAAATTAACTTTTAACTGAATATAACCAAATGTAATTTTTTTTTGCAATTTATGTTGTTTTATTTGTGCTTGATAGATAATCCTTTTGTATTTTTATAATAGGTATACATTATCAGTAAGACCTGTTTACAGTTTTTTTTGTAACTACCAAGAATTTAATGAAGCCCTTTACCTACATATGTTATACCAGTAGCACTAGTGATCTGCCCAGGTTCAGTTTGCCAAGGTTCCAGTAAATATTGCTTACAATTTAGTAAATCTGAACTTAGAGAGAAGGGAGCGAATCATGTTAAGTTCTGACCGTTTTTAGGACTAATAAGCAAATTACTGTCAAAAAAGGAATAGATAGCTGAACGCTACCATACAGGGGGAGTGGGTCATATTCTGCGACACAAGGACAACATTGAAAATACAAAAAATAATTTAAAGAAGAAATACAGTCAAAGCCTGTTCGGCTGTACTTCTCCTGTGGATCACAGGTTTACAGTTCGTTCTACACTCCTTTCACCCGTTTCCAGCATAAGCCCACTGTCGGTTGATGCTCCAAGCTCAGGCAAGATCACAACCATATGGTAGGGATTCGCCCACATGCCTGGACCGGCTGCTCCCACCCCCTCCACAGACCAGCGCTTCAGTGAGCATGGGGTGGCAGAGCAGAAAGCCGGTGACTTACAGTCAGGGAGCTGTGAGAACCAGGCGATCAGAGGTGTTTGATTCCTCGGGTCTCAGTGGTAGGGTTTGTTCACACTTAACTAAATTTCTAGCCCTTAACAAACACACTGATAGCGTTAGTATGGGTGCTAGACTCACGTTAATGAGCTTAAGTATAGGCGTTAGACTGGCATTTTTCAAGCGTTAATGACAAGTTAAAAATGCTCCCCAAATGCCCTATGGGTAGTTTTGAAGCGTTTGATGAGCATTAAGGCGCGTTAAAACCGCTCCACAAACGCTTATTCAATTATAGGAAATAAACAAATCTTAACACCCCGCAACCATACCCCAACTGCCTGCCAGAGCGTTTGTAAAGCGTTACCATAGACATGAATGAGAGGCGTTGAAAGGCTTCAAACGCCTCCTGACTCAACAAGAGGCTTCAATTTTGGAGCAACGCAATGCTATCGCTTCATGTTTTGATAGTGTGAACAGCACACAGCGTTTGAGGACATTTTAAAGCTTCTCAAAGTTTGCTTTTAATGCCAGTGTAGCAGGGGACAGATGCAGCATCGGACCAATGCTGCTTCCCCCTAGGTAAGTGTGATTAAAAAAAAGTAAGCCCATACTTCTCTTTTAATCCCCCCCCCCCACCCATGACTGGCATTGTAGGTAAAAGGCTGTTTGTTTGGAGCATGTGTTCTTCCGAGAAGGTATTTTACAATGTCATTGTTTCTACTGTGCACTGAACGCTTAAAATGAAATGTGGTCATGCTGTCATGAGACCGTGTAGATGATAGGGAAAATCTAAAGAATTATTCAGAGTGACTCTGTTACTTGTGATCACTGTGAACAAATCACAGCGATCACAGTAGTAAACAGTGTAGTGTAAACAAACAGCAAGTCCCTTTCTCTAACAATGACTAAGCAGTTAAAAGATGAATGAAATAATAAATTATTAAAATCAATGAATGAAACATTTTATTTTACACTTGTAAGGCATCTGGCAGCAGAGTGCATGTCCATTTGAACTGCATGGACGTATTTTCCCACTTTTAGGTGGGGTGCTGTGGTTACTACATATAAAACATAGGCTGTTCTATTTTTCAAAGAGGGGTCTTTCTTGAATGTTCATCCTGGCATTTTTGTTTGATTAGTTTTATAACAGAAGAATAAGAAAATCAGGTCTTTATTTCAACAGTTTTGGTCTTTTATATAGTAAAAAGTATTAAAAAGTGTTTATTAAATACCAACAAACAAAAGCTCTGCCTCTCCCGTAAAAAAAAAATATATATATACAATTAAATTGGGTACTACTGCATGACTGAGTAATTCTCAGTCATTCTCAGTCAAAATATCACAACACTGAAAACTGAACACTGACCTGGAAAAGAAGGGGGTGTAACATGTCAATATTGAGGTAATCTAATAACATGATTGGGGGATGCCTTAAAGCTGCATGTGGTGTTACACAAAAGTACAATTTTACAATGAATGGATCAGTGACAGCATACACTGCCCAGGCATACTTGGCTGTGGAATTATTATTATTATTTTTTTTTAATTGATTTTGATTTAGCTTGGTTTACCAAGCACCCTAATCTGATTCATTTAGATTTAAAAAAAAAAAGGTGTTTTAAGGTAGCTTTAGCAGAAGAGAGCTTGTTTTCTTAGCAAACAGCAATAGACCCGTTTCAAATGGCAGACAGAAATTGGCCAGTATTTCGCATTGGCTATCCTTGATGTCACTAATGTGAAATTGTCCTGCTGCTAATCACTTACTATCAAGCCCTCGTTAAGAATTAAGAGACTGTAGATGATACAGCAGTGTAAATATGGCCAACAGCAAGATATTTTTAATGAGTCAAAATTCTAGAAAATACTAGAGAAAAAGAGTAAAACAGATGTTTTATACAAAAATTAAGAGACCACAGATGACACAGCAGTGTAAAACTGGCCAGCAGAAAGACAATTTTTAATAGCAAGGCTAGGTCCAAATTAACTAGAGATTAAGAGCACAGGCTGGAGCTTTAGTGCAAAAAATTCTGCAGAAGATATAACAGCATAAAAATGCCCAGGAGGTGAACAGTTTTAATTAGGGATGAATCATCTAAATGTTCTAGAGACAAAAAGTACAAGCAATTGTTCTACTAAAGGAATTGAGAGTCCACAGATGACACAGTATGAGTAGGCCCAACTTTGCTAGAGACTCCATGCATACTGGCTTAAAAATCGCTGCTTCTACAGCAGTTTTGTGTTCCGCCTGTAGAAGCAGCTTAATGTTATCATATGTGTCCATGCACATTAGGACGATTGCAGGCATACTTTGAGCTCAACGTTTAGAGGCAGGAAAAAAAAAACTTCTGGTTTGCATTTCTGATTACAGCTTTCTGGCAGAAAAACGCAAAACTTTCCTAAACACGACTAAACTATGTACAAAAAACGCTCTATATGAACTTTTTTTTCTGCCAAAGGAACTAGCGTTTTTGTTAACTCCAGTGTGCATGGAGCCTAAGAGCACTGGCTGGGGTTTTACTACAAAATTTAAGACACTGCAGAGGATACAGCAGATATTTTGCCAGCAGCAGGACAGCTTTATTCATTGATTATAGGCATAACTGTTGCATGTTTAGCCTTTTTTTTATCTATAGGGATAGGGTAGTGCATTGAATATGAGTTATATAATGTGAGATGGTTTAGGTGCACACTGTTCTTGCACTTAGTTTTACCCTCTAAATAATGCAGTGGCATGCTGCAAACACAAAGCAGCTTAAAGAATAGATGGTTAGTAAAAAGTGAATGTTCCACAGGCCATATCGACATGAAGTAAAAATACCCACAAAAGAAATAAAAGCCCGGAAATACCACCCGTTAAAACGCTGGCCAACTGTTTTAAAGGGAAGGCTTGCAGCAAAAAAAAAAAAAAATTACCTAAAATAATGGCCCTATCAACATGAAAAATATACAGTACATCCAATATAAGGCTTCATTCACACAGCCATAAAAAGTTTACTGTTAGTACACATGTGTTTTCTAGGAGAAAAGTTCCTGCATAATGATCAGTAAAATACTTGTATATAGATGTGTTTAAACATGTAAAGACGTGCATGAGTACATAATGGTCATTGATTTTCCCCCTTTGTTTAGAATCTATTGAAGCAGATTTTTGGATTCTGTGTTATGGATCTGAATTCAGTGAATGTTTACAATGTGTGAATGGCTCAATTGAAAATAATGCAGCTTTGTTCAGATCTGTAATTAAAAAACACTTACAGTATGCATTTTTTAAGGCAATTTCAAGCCTAAATAAAATTCCAAAATACCACATCCTGTAACAATAAGCCCATTTTTAAAGGTAACTCCTGCAGCAAAAAAAATGCTATGGGTGGGACAACAGCTGACCTCAGATCAACAACAAAATAAAATGTGAAAGTGACCAATATATATGGTCTTGGGTAACAAGGTAATATGTAATTGTTTGTCCAGATAAACAGTGAGCAATAAGTAAATTATACGTTGTCTACATGACCAAATATCTTTGTTTGTTTTACCAAAAATGATATAATCATATTGCAATTGCTCTGTATCTACTGGCTTTGTCACTTGCATTAAGTGCTAAACATTAAGTGCTCATACATGTAGCTGGACTCCAGGAAATGTATTCCATTGATAAATAGTTCATATATTACCTTCACTCATAGTTCAACAGTTCATATATTACCTTACTATCTTAGCATTATGCAATGCAGTCACCCAACCACAGATTTAAGAAGAACTATAGGAAAAACCTATTTTTTCATTTTGGATGGGGCAAAGGAGGGTTATAACCCCCTGTCAGATTTCTTTTTCCATCAGTGTCCCATTGTGGAGATTTCCCCATGGTCAAACAGGAAGTGAGAGGAAATCCCTGCAAGGGCATTCCTTGGGGACCCCCAGATCACCAGAACTAATGTCCCCATTGGAAGTTTTCCCTTCTATTACTTTTTTGGGGACAACCCAAAATATGGGATTTTCTTTTACTTCTAATGATAATGTTAAACAATAGAAATAGAGAGAGTGAATCTCCCTTAATGGGGGCACAGACATCAATAAAAACTAACAAGAGTTCCAATCCCTCTCTACTGTATCCAAAACAAAAATAAAAGTTTTGCCTTTAGTTATACTTTATTCCCCACAAAAATCCAGCATAGCAAGTGGTCATTCTCCTGCTCTTTCCATGGCCATTGATCTTTTAACATGCCTGGTGTAGTCCTTTGTAAGCAACTGGCAATGTAATTACAAACCTGCTTGTTGTAGTGGTAGAACCCAGGAGTCTCATACTCCTGGTCCGACATGCCTACTAACGTCATTTGCATCTCACTGTATCATTTCATGGACAGGCCAGGAGATTCCTGGTCTGTCCTGCCCAGCAAGGTTTAGATTGGCAAACATACAGACCACAATGCCCATTCCCCACTACTATTCCCATTGATGGGAACTGTTGTTCCTTCTAGCGGTGCCACATGTACAGCAGAACTGACATAGCCACTTGCTAGATGTCTCCTCTGCCTGGCCATACATGCACTTAATGAACTGTCATTCTCTTTGAATCTTTTCATATAAACAATTTGAATGTTTATTATGTACTGTATATAGTATACTGTATCCTGAATTAAGTTTTGTTTCACTGTAAGACAGTGGTCATGAATTTCCCCAACAATACAAATAATTTCTTATTTTTCAGTAAGCCACAGAGCTATATCATTAATAGATATGTTTTAGATATTTGCCATTAGGAATATACTAAATCAGCAGAAGCTTGTATGCATATAGTGATAGATAAGGGCAAGCAATTTAACTAATGTAAATTGAAGGAACAGGGGTTTACACATGGACTAGAGGTTTGTGCTGATGAATTGGTCCTCATCTACCTTTATTTGTCATGAGCTGATTTAACTATCACTACGGGATATATTTCATAGCATTACTCCCGACTATTTCAAGTAATTCAGACTTGAGTTTCCTTCACACAGTGGAGGCCTAATTAAATACTGTTGCACAGGGAGTTTAGTTTAACAGAGCATAAAATCTTTTTACTTGAAAAAGTGCTGACATTATTAACTAAAAATGTTGTGAACCCGATTTTAAAATTTCAGTAGGGCTAGTATCGATATACAAACATACAGTACAAGATGACAATTAGAAAATGTACTCTTATTCCCCGTACACACGATCGGACATTCCGACAACAAAATCCATGGATTTTTTCCGACGGATGTTGGCTCAAACTTGTCTTGCATACACACGGTCACACAAATCTTGTCGGAAATTCCGAACGTCAAGAACACGGTGACGTACAACACGTACGACGAGCCGAGAAAGATGAAGTTCAATAGCCAGTGCGGCTCTTCTGCTTGATTCTGAGCATGCGTGGAACTTTGTGCGTCGGAATTGTGTACACACGATCGGAAGTTACGACAACGGATTTTGTTATCGGAAAATTTGAGATCCAGATCTCAAATTTTGTTTGATGGAAATTCCGATGGAAAATGTCCAATGGAGCCTACACACGGTCGGAATTTCCAACAACAAGCTCCCATCAAACATTTTCCGTCGGAAAATCCGACCGTGTGTACAGGGTATTAGAGCCACAGATGGGAAGTCATTTCTGTAAGAAAAAAGTAATAAATTACAAAAAGACAATGCTACAATAATGACCAAGTAGCAAGCACAATAAATTTTATTTAATTCCTAAATAGATAGAAATGACACATGTTTTGATATATTTCATATTAAACCATATAGGGGCTTTTAAAAATATATATATTTTTTCAAAAACCTTGTTATACATAGGGAACTGGTACCTAACCTGGCAGCCTGGAAAGCCTTGGTGAATAGCGCTTTTCCCTTCTACAAAGCCACATATTCAAAAAGAGGTGTACCCTTCAAGTTTGACAAGGTTTGGGGTGGGTGGAATACTCCATCTTTACTGATTCTGACTGATAACCTTGAACCATATTCTGTCCTTATTACTTATACATTATATTGAGTTTGACTTGTTTATATATGCTATAGTGTACTGGATGTGCCCTTCTGCAGACTTTTCTTTGCTCTTCACTCCCTGGATTTGGCATTTGGACTCTATCTATGGGATTATTTCTGTTTTTTAATCAGTTTCTGTATGTAGTATACTAATTCAAACTTACGATGAGGAGTATGCTGTACTAGTCAAAGGTGACAGTTTCTTACTTGCCTGGTTTATTGTTTACGTTTCTGTAAATTATATTTAAAATCTTTTGCATAAAAAGAATTTTCCAAAAAAAGAATTCCTGTTTTACATATTTTTGATCTTGCTGGCTTTGGATGATCTTGTGACATCATAGGTCCTTCTTTTTCTCATCCATCAATGGCAGTGAGGAGACCTTACTACAGCATAGAAATTTTTCAAGTATTGACATTCAGTGCTGCAGTACTTTGAAGGGACGTGTCCATGACAGTGGGCTCAACAGAAGTGGGTTGAATGAAGCTGGCCATCATTCAGCCTGAAAAAAGGAGCACCATCTAGTGGTGAAGAAGACTTTCTTCTGGGGACAGCACTAGATTAAAGATGAGTATTACAGTGAAAATGCAGAGCAATTTATGTTTCAATTTTCTTTACAACGTGGATTTCTGCTTCAAATTAAACTTAAATTAAACAAGCAATATAAAACTTGCATATGCCATTTCTGGGTCACTGTCAGGATCACTTAGTGCTCCTGCTCCTCATTCCAGCATCGGGGTGTTGGCTGTTGCATTCCCCCTGTCTGTATTCATCTGCAAGGTGATTGATCTGGTCAGTCACCTGATAAAAGCAAACCAAACACTCTATCCCTTGCTAGTGATAGAGACAGAGTTACCTGCATTGTTCCTGATCAAGCCTCCCGTTTGTCTGCCCTATTTTGCTGTTGGATTTCCCTGGCTATGACCTGGATCGGATATTGGACTATTCCCTGAACTCAGCCTGCCTTTTACCTAGACTGTCATTGGATCGGATATTGAATTATTCCCTGAACTCAGCCTTCCTTTTACCTGGACTGTCATAGAACCATGCTATATGTCTGCTAAACTGCAAGTAGTCTGTTGTTTACTCTGTTTGCATCTACCCTGGTGTGGTGGCCAGGCACTATAGCATTGTGTATAAGTCATGGGGGCAACCAAGTACTGGTAGGCCTGCTTGCCTTAAGAGAAAGGGGGCTGCTATAGGTGAAGCACACAGTAGCTAGCTATAGTGTCTGACCACCTGCATTGGGGTAGATGTGACATTCGTGACATTATCACAATCCTTTAACAAAAATTTTCTGTCACGATGGACACTACAAAGGCTCGTTTATTTGCTGAGGAAATTTGCAAACTGACACGCCAAGTCCAGGAACTGTCTGTGTGTGTAAACACACCTCCAGCAGTAACGCAGGAGCCAGAGCCCAAGTTAACCTGCCTGACCGTTTTTCTGGTGACCCCCATGTGTTTTCTAACCTTAAAAAAATTTGTATGCTATACTTTAAGCTTAAGCCACACTCCTCTAGTTCTGAAGCACAGCAGGTCAGCCTGATTATTACATGGTTGCAGGGGGATCCCCAGTCTTGGGCATTTAGTCTCCCTGCAGATGACCCAGTCAGAGGGTCAGTTGAAGCCTTTTTCAAGGCCTTAGGTTTACTGTATGATGATCCTGACTGTGCCCATTCAGCTGAAGCTAACCTTAGGTCATTACGTCAGGATAAAAGCACCACTGAACAATAGTGTTCTGATTTCTGCCGCTGGGCACCTGACCCAGAATGGAATGACCCAGCTCTAAGAAGCCAGTTCAGGTACGGCTTATCAGACTGTATCAAAGACTCCTTAGTACACTACCTTGAACCAAAGTCATTGAATGAAGCCATGCAAGTAGCCATCCATATTGACAGGCGTTTATGGGAAAGGCGTACAGAGAGGTTTGTTTCTTTGCCCCCCAGTACGCTGCCCACCTCTTCTTCTTTTCCTGAGCATTCTCAACTTCTCCGGGAGGATGAGCCCATGCAAATTGGTGCTCCCCATTTATCCCCTGAGGAAAAAGGTAGAAGGAGATCTCAGGGACTCTGCTTATATTGTGGCAACCACGGCCACTTTGTTGCTGACTGTCCTAATAAGTCGAGAAATGCCAAGAGTCTATTGAAGGTGGGTCCACTTCTATAGATCATACTGTGTTTGTTTCCCTCAGAGATAAATTATTTGTTCCTGCACAACTTAGCTCTGCCAAGCATTCTCATCACCTCTCAGCTTTCTTGATTCTGGTGCGGCTAGCAATTTCATTGATAGGGACCTAGCACACCGTCTACATATTCCGGTGACTAAGGTGCACAGACCCTTCTCAGTCTTAGCCATTGATAACTCTCCCTTGTCCATGGGCCTAGTAACCTTGTGCACTGTACCTATTGCCCTGACCATTGGAGAATTTCATAAGGAGACAATCATCTTCTACTTGATCTCATCTCCTGTTTACCCCCTTATCTTAGGGTATCCCTGGTTTAAACTTCACAACCCACACATAGACTGGGCTGCAGAGGAGATTGGGTCCTGGTTCCAGACCTGCATCCAGAATTGCATTAAAACCGCTGACCAGTTGCCCATGTATAACTCTTGTGTGGCCAGTACCAGTCACATGTCTTTATTACAGTCCTATTCAGATCCTGATCATGACAATGTTTCCAAATGTGACTACAGTTTACACAACCATGTGCCTTTATATGACTCTGTTATAACAAAAGACGCTGACAAGTCTATTGAATTTTCTACAGGTCACCTCTCCAGCCAATTGCCACAACCTGAACCCTCTCCTCCCAGAAACCAAGCTTACCCATTGTCTCGTAGCCTTAAGTCCTGTTTGGAAACTTCCTCCAGGTCCTCAGAAGTCAAGTCCCCTGGATTACCCCTACTTTTGCCTGTCGCTAAACTCCCTTGGACGCACAGCCAGGATAACTTGTCCACAAGTTCCACTGTCGCTACACCTGGTGATGCGATTCAGACAGTTGCTACACCTGGTGATGCGATTCAGACAGTCGCTACACCTGGCAATGTGGCCCAGTTGGCCACTGCATCAATTGTGCCGGTCTGGCCCATGCCCATTGAGCCTCCTGCTTTTTCTTATTCAGAGCTTTCTGTAACCTGGCCTCACCCTACTTCTACTACACCCATTCAAACCGGTCTAAGAGGCTCAATCCACCCTTTGGATAAACTGCCTCATTCGGTCAGGTGGGGCTTTCAATCTCTTTTTCAGGGCTCTCTGTATTCCGCTTGTGTTTCAGCTGTCCGGCTTGACCCCTGTGACATGTCCCCTGCTAACCAGCCTGACCTCGTGGATCCACGGACCTCTGCCCAGTCTGATGGTCCTGTGATGGATGTCCAGCTTGTCTTTGAGGCTCCAGGGGCCCCTCCTCAGAGGGGGGTAGTGTCAAGGAAAGGGGGCTGCTATAGGTGAAGCACACAGTAGCTAGCTATAGTGTCTGACCACCTGCATTGGGGTAGACGTGACTTTCGTGACAGTCACATTGCATTACAAGGAAACCATTTTGATGTGTTTTAACAGTTCTCACTGTAATTTTTAGTTTATATGGTTATGGCACAAATCATGAGCTTCTGTTTTGCTCTCTACCCATAAATATGCACACTTTTGGTATAAAAGCAACTTTATCACCAAAGATAACTGTGTGATTACTGAATGTATCAGAACTTGTAAAACTACAGGCCACAGAGCTTTGTTACATTGCACATAACAAAGCTTTGTGTTTTTTCCAAAAAGCCAAATGAGTTTCTATTTCTTATAGATCATTTGCCTTTAGTTTCTTTTTATATTTGGATTTTATTCATCAATATTCTGGAAGGATATATGCAAGGGATTATAGCTGAGTTCCTATTATTTTTCATGATTGCTACTATCTTTATTAAATATAGAACATGATAAGATATTTTTCAGCCAAGAAAGAGGTGGCTAACTATATGAAAAAGATAGCTGGGTTCTTTTCTATAATCTTCATAGGATCAAATTTGTTTCATGTGAACTTTAAATATTCTGAGAAATTATAATGAATAAAAACTTTACTTGAAGTGTCTAATTTATCTAATACATCAATGGCCATAGCAAAATGGCAGCTCTGTTGGCTAAAGTTCATCAACTTTCCCCTCAACACTCATTCACCAAACATATTGCAATGTATATTTTTATACACTGTACATTTTAACCCCTTCCCGCCGACCGTACGCAGATATGCGTACTCGGCTTTCCGGGGTTATACTGGGATGATGCCCGCAGCTGCAGGCATCATCCCGGTACCGTTGTTCACAGCGGGCGATCGGCTACCCGAGTATAACAACCTGATGCGGCTAAAAGCCGCTCGGCTGTTATACCAGAGAAACGGGAGGGGACATCCCCCCTCCCGCCGCCTCCCGCCGCTCTTACCGGGCCTCCCGTGCGATCAGGAGGCCCGGTGTCCAATCGTCTGCCTTCGGCAGCTGGGGGCGGGCTGGAACGAAGCTGTGGGTGGCTTCGGTCCAGCCTTCTCCTTGTAAACGTGGAAGCGACGTCATGACGTCACTTCCCGTTTACTCGGCTGCCAATGGCGCCGGTTTTAAAAAAATATACAGTATTCAGAATCGCCGTTTTCGGCGATGTGAATACTTTGAAGTGCAAAGGAGGCATCGGGGGTCTTTTAGACCCCCGATCCCTCCATAAAGAGTACCTGTCACCACCTATTACTGTCACAAGGGATGTTTACATTTCTTGTGACAGCAATAAAAGTAAAAAAAAAAAAATTTTTAAACACAATTTATAAAGTAAAAAAATAAATAAAATAGATTAAAAAAAAACATTTTTTAAAGCGCCCCTGTCCCTGCGAGCTCGCTCAGCGAAGAAAACGCATACGGAAGTCTCGCCCGCATATGTAAACAGTGTTCAAATCACACATGTGAGGTATCGCCGCAATCGTCAGAGCGAGTGCAATAATTTTAGCCCTAGACCTCCTCTGTAACTCTAACCTGGTAACCGTAAAAAAAATTTAAAGCGTCGCCTATGGAAATTCATAGGTACCGTAGTTTGTCGCCATTCCACGAGTCCGTGCAATTATAAAGGGTGACATGTTTGGTATCTATTTACTCGGCGTAACATCATCTTTCACATTATACGAAAAAATTGGGGTAACTTTACTGTTTGGATTTTTTAAAATTCATGAAAGTGTCCCTTTTCCAAAAATTTGCGTTTAAAACACCGCTGCACAAATACCGCGTGATATAAACTATTGCAACAACCTCCATTTTATTCTCCAGATTCTCTGCTAAAAAATATATATAATGTTTGGGAACTCTAAGTAATTTTCTAGCAAAAAATATGGATTTTAACTTGTAAACACCAAATTTCAAAAATAGGCTTAGTCATGAAAGAGTTAAATCAGTTAACTCTAGCATGTATATAAGAATACTCACCATTATTGTTGTGCTTGTTTTATTTCAGCAGTGTTATTCTCATCTATTTTCACCAAAATGAAAGTTGATTTATTTAATCTTATGGCTTGCCACCATTTGCTGTTACGCAGAATCCCAGGACAGGTAATTAGATAAGGTAAGACCTTGAGGTTATATTCAAATCTCCAGGACTTCTTATCATAGTGCATATCTGTGGTTCTCAAACAGAAATCTATGATATTGTTTACTATGTTAGGCGGTGTCATGGTCTCTTTATATAATTATAAATACAATTATAATTATATTTCTATAATTGTAAGACACAGTAGTGTGTGTAAATAGCCCCTATAACTGACAGGACTTGATTTTCACTCAACTTAGATGAAATGTGTTTTAAAATGTTTTTACTAAAAGTGGAAACATTTCATTTAGAACAAAGTAGGACAATCCAAAAGGTCTCTTCTCTTGTAGACCAAACCCACAGATTTGAAGCTTTACACAAACAAGCTACAGTGTAGCTACCAAGTTGAAGATCCTCAGGGACCAATTTAACTCAATCCTTTTTCAAAAAGTGAAAACTAGGCAAGTCAAAACAGACAGAAACATGTATGAATTCACTAACAAGTCTAAAAAAGATTTTGGCTTCAACTTAGTAAAGGACAGGCTGAGATCATATGTGCTAAGAATAGAACCAAGTCCAGGGAAAAAGGTTTATAGATTTCAGAAACCTATAACATGTTATTTTAGCTAATTTAAAAAGCTTCACAATATTATTGACTCTTCTGAATCAAAAATGCTTCATCAGCATAGAGAAAATTCCCAAATGATCTCACTTATTTGGGCATGCCTTTACTTATCTGAGGTAAGCAAGGCCATGGAGGCATTACTTTCTGGGACTAAAACTGAGTATACACATATTGAAATTCATGTGAACCCCACTCTTTTCAACAGAAGCTGATCATTAGACCAGCTTCTGTTAAAGGATCCTGCTAGAAAACCAGCAATTGATCAGCAGCTGCAGCCAATGACTGCAACACTGATCAGTGTATTCTGACAGGTAGGGGAAGTCCCCATTGTCAGAATACAATCGCCCGGCAGTGGAGACCCCTGCATTCACATTGCTTGTGTGGATGTAGGAATCTGTGATTTTTTTTCGTCCAACCTATTGGTTGAATGAAAAAAAAAAACTCCTAGTGTATACCCAGCTTTACACATGGACAATGGACAATTGTGGATCCCAATTGAGAATGCTGCTGCTCAATCCTAGTAAAATACTAGTAGATAATGCAATAAATAAGTTTGTAGCGCAAAGTTCTGGAATATCCACAATTGTGTTAACAATTTGTACCAAATATATATTAATTCTAAAAAAAACTTTATATGATTCAAAAATCTCAGCCCTTCACTGAAACAATCTACCCCTCCTCTTATATGTGGAATAACTTAAATAATATTCATAATATGTGAAATCGAGTGAAACTAAAAATTCTCTATATAATAATCTAAATAAAGTGCAAGTGCTTATTCACTGAATAAATTTCCGTAATAACGCAACATTCAATGTGTTGAAAACAATACTCTCAAATCTGTGAACAATAGCGTGTGTGAAATTTGTTTTTAAAAAAAATGCAAAAAACTATTAATTACCGTGTGATAAACCAAAAAATACATAATAAAAAAAGTGTATAAAACTCAAAAAAAAAAGACTGAATTTCTATACACCTAATCTTTAAACTGTGCAGGACCATATATGTGTCATAATTATGTGTTGAAAAAAATTAATTATGTATGGTTAATTATTGAAATATTTTCTTAAAACAAAAATTTTCTTAATATTCCCCCAAAGTGCATCTGTGCAAAGAAAAATAAAAAAAATCCTGAAATCCAAATCCCAGGTCTCAATCAAAAAGGCTGAAACAGCATGATCCAACACTTCATGGATTCAGATGCCTAATGTGCTCCTTTCATCAGAAAAGTTCTAAAAGTGACTCACCAACAGTTGTGGCTGATAAAATTATAAACCAGCAATTGCACAGAAATAAATATTTGGATTATGCCTACTCTGTGGACTCCAACTTCTCAGCCTGTTAGTATCTTCTCCAACCCATGTGGATGATCCGTTTCCAAGTCTGCAATAGCGATGTTTTATCTCTCTCCACCTGTCAGTATTTCTCCCACAATCAACCACAATCACCGACAATTAAGGGAAAGAAGAAAGGAAAACTTCCATAGCGTAATCTTGTTTTAAAACTTGTAACATTTATTAAAAACTGTTGAAAATACACTCACATTTCTTAAGTGTCTACCCGACACTGCAGAACAATCAGAGCCGCTGCGTGAGGACGTTAATACAATGAAACTAGTAGAGTGGAGGCTAGGACGCTGATGTTATATTCTCTGAGTTGTGAGAAACACAAGACTCTGGTCTGGAACAACTGATGTTTATTTCAGTACTCACTGCACACTCCAACATGCATCTCAGGACAGGTATAACTTATTATGCTTTCTCACATGTGCTCTAAGATGGCTATTATGCCCCTTGACCCTTGTCATCACTCCTGCGTGTTGCCAGCCTTAAAGTGACAGTACATGTGGAACCCTTCAGGTATAACACCTGACACCATCAAGCCGTTTTTCACAGATCAGGCGCTCAGGTTTTGGAACATAGCCAGGAGCACAGGATCACATTATTAATAACACGCTATGGGTAGACCCATAGCCCATAGCAACTTAGGTAGATAGCACAGTAAGGTTGTTGTCCTGGTGGTGCCTCTGTCCCTCTCCTATCAAGTCATAGTTCTGTCCCCTCAGGTTTTCCTCACACTCTAAAAGCTTACCACAGGATCGGTCTTTCTGTTAGGTACCACATCTTGTCCTGTCACACATCCTTTTGCCACAGTCTGACTAGAGATCAAACTGCCCAGCGGGTTATCTGGTTCAGTCCAGTTCTCTCCCTTTCACTGTACAAGTCTAGGGGGGGGGGGGCTGTAATCCATAGTCAAAGTCAATAGTCACAGTGTTCCTCTTACAGCTTTGCCTCTAACCAAACTTCTCTTCCGATGACGCCAGTTAATGATGAAACACATAAGACAGGTATGTGAGATACTCAATGGCCATCCTTTCATACATACTGTATGTGAGTGTAATCTTTTGTTTTATTAAAGCAGAGTTCCAGGCAAAAATAGAACTCAGGTTTTTTGTGCCCTCCTCCTCCCCCCATTGCCTTCTGGGACCAGTGTGTGTTCCAGAAGATGACGGGACCATTCAGAAAGCACCACGCGACTCGTGCATGCACAGTAGCAAACAGGTTGTGGAGCCCCAAGGCTTCAATTCCTGTTTTCCCTAGTAAGGATGCCGGCGCCTAAACCCAGAGCCAATGAACAGGTTGGCTTCAGGTGCCGACATCGCGGGCTCTCAGTACAGGTAAGTGTCCTTATATTAAAAGTCAGCAGCTACTGTATTTGTAGCTGCTGA
This sequence comes from Aquarana catesbeiana, assembly GCF_042186555.1. NCBI lineage: Eukaryota > Metazoa > Chordata > Amphibia > Anura > Ranidae > Aquarana > Aquarana catesbeiana. Next base: position 346,337,040 of record NC_133327.1, on the reverse strand, counting down.
CTTTTAATTTTTTTTTCATCCATGCTGGAACTCCTCATTAAAATGTTTTTAAATTCACTACACCCTGGAGGTCTGTTTGTACACTTGTAAGGTTTGATCCTATCCCTACTGAGGCAAGTGTTTGGAGCATGTGTGGTGACCGAGAGGTGTGGTTAGTTGGAAGGACCTCCTAAAGACACAACATAGTACATCAGGATCAGGGTGCTTTCACCCCTAGTGACCCAGAGAGAAGTTCAATTACAGCCAAAGCTGAAAGGGGGAAACCTGAAGTGTGACATCTAATAGGTGCTTTCTGACTGCTCAATAAATTGTGAGTCATGGCAGTCTGGTAAGCAAATTGGTTCTCTCACAGTGGGGATGTGTGGATCTTTCCTGACACTGGAGGCAGTGCTGGGATCTTTTCTTTGGATTTGAATACTTTTATGTATTCTACTGGGACTCTCTGCTTCATATATTAGTGCTGCATAAAGTTATCTATTACAGTGCTCCTCTTACCACCAAATCTCTCTACTCAATGTAGACTTGAAGCTCTTCACCACAAATGTAGCCAATAGACTCCTACCACACCTTCAACAATGTGACCCCCAGGCCAACTCTGACATGTCTCACATATATGTTAAAATCAGCATTTTGTTTAATAGATAATTATTGGCTGGTTGTTGCAATTTTTTATGACACACAATATTTGTGTAGCAGTTTTTCAAACACAACTTTTTTGGAAAAAATACACTTTAATATATTTTATTGCACACAAACACAATATAATTCCCCATTGTCTGGTAAAATATAAAAGATGATGTTATGCCAAGTAAATAAGTAAATAGATACCTAACATGTCACACTTTAAAATTGTGCACGCCCATGGAATGGTGAAAAAATTCTATACATAAAAATCTACATAGGCGACACTTTAAGAGCCTTTACAGGTTACCAGTTTAGAGATACTCAGGAGGTCTAGTTCTAGAGTCATTGCGCTCACTCTGACCTTCACAGTGATACCTCACATGTGTAGTGTGATCATCGTTTACATATGCATACGAGACCGACATGTGCATTCGCATGTGAAATTTAAGCCATGACCTAATCCTCAATGACATTGCCTATCCAAGTCCCATCAAATGTTAACTTGTCCACCAATTCACTACTCCCCATCTTATCTTAGGAAAGGGACTTAGGGACATCCTTCACAGCTGAGCAAAAGATAGCAGTTTTATCGCAGGGCATTCAAAGTGCTTAGGGGGAGGCAGCCCCCTTGGGCACTCTCAACTGAGCCACTTAACCTACAAACATGAAAAATATAAAAAATTACCGCGCTTCACAAACACAGAAAATTATAAAGCTGCAGTCCCAATTTGTAAGGCATACACAAATAAATAAATCATAAAAATAAAAAATGAACTGTTCTGAACCAGAAATTAAATAATATACTTTGAAATATATATATATAACAACCAATATCAAACAACAAATATCTGACAGTAATTAAATAAATATATAATCCTGAGGAGTCAGATAAAGTAACATAATAACAATATTGAAGTGAATAGCAATATGTGAAAAAAAGACCCAAAAAACCAAATGGTATCCAATGGTGATTAAGTTAAAACTCATCAAATGGCACCCAGTGAGGAATCCACCACCTGTAGCAATACACGCTTACCAGAGGCAAGCTACAAGACAGCTTGTGTTAATATAGGATATCCGTTCAATGGAGGCGTCCCAATCCGACTTCACCGGGGGAGAAAGACAAGGCAGGAAGGCTCCGTCCAGTGGATAAAGGTAATATAAACTGCATGAATATAGGCATAAACGAATATAAAAACAGCCAGCCGGACTGCAGACACCCGTTCGGGACGAGATGACATCGATGACGTCAGCGCGTCAACCATCTGACGTACGCTTCATCTTAGAAGACGTTGTCAAGGTTCCCTGGCTGGGATACAAACTGAGGACCCTAGTGCTGTAGTGCTGCAAGGCAGGAGTGCTAACCACTAAGCCTGAATTTAAATACTATTCCCCCAGTCCTTCCAGCTTTGTTGGAGATGCCAGCAGACACCAGCACCAGCACATATTCTGGGATTGCCCACTGCAAAACTAAAATGTTTAGAAATGGAATCTGTATATTAACAAAAAAAACTTCCAGATCCTGACCTAGGGATTAATCCAGCTGCATACCTTTTCCACTTGAGCCCCTACCTAAACAATGTTATAAGCATTTCCTCTTACTTCACCTCATTAATGCTGCTTGAATTAGTATCTCCCTGTTGTAGAAGCAAAACACTCTCCCTTCCATGATGGCATTATAGTGCTCAAAAAAAATGAAAGCCATGGGGGTTCATTGGTTGGAATTCACCAGTACTTGGGAGCAGCCTATCTCCTTCTACACCTTTACCGACCTGTTGCTCCATCCCTGCCACCACTTTTCTCCCTTCATCTTATCCTGTCCCTACTGAGACAATCCCCTACAGTCCTTTACCTGTTTTCAGCCCATTCATTCCTAGTTCCCCCCCCCCCTTTTTACTCTATCACATGCACAGACACGTAAGCACTTTTTTGTGTGATTAAGTAGGAATTGCACATGATGCACATACTGTAGAATTTATTAACAGCTGAACTTAGCCCGCTGTTGGCTTGAAAAGGGTCACAGAAGTAGAGGAAGCTTTGGCCGCACTTCTCCTTTAAAAATAGGTTAAAATATAGAGATAGTGGCACTGATTTGTGTGCCTCATGCACGCTGGATGCTTCTGAATGCCTTTTCACCTGTCAGGAGAAAATCAGCGTTAAAAGTCTGCCTAAAGCTTCATCTTTGCAAATACATTTAGGCACTTCAAGCGCTTGGCCATTCATTCATTTAATTGGACAGAATATTAATTTACTGTATTTACTCAGGACCCTAGACCACTGGAGCATATGGAAGAAATAGCTGTGGGGACCGTTCTAGTTGCAGAGCAGAGCAGAGGATTGGTAAGTAAATCTTCTTTTTTTCTAGACCAAAGCCCTACTGCTAGTGGAGGTCCACCCAGAAGGGGAAGCTATGCTTGTTGGCTTCCTCCCCTTTTCGCTGCCACATTTGGCACCTTTCCGGGGGGAAGGATACCTGTTTTTGACAGATACCCACTCCCAGAAGTTTGGCCCCCCTCCTCCTTCCCACACCGCCAGGCCATTCACAAAGCGCAAGCGCAATAGGGAGCCAGCTGTGAAACCGCAAGGCTTCACTGCCGGTTTCCCTTACAAGAAATGGTGACAGCAAAAAAAAAAATCAGGTGAGATGCCGACATCACAGGATCCCTGGACAGGTGCTGTAAGTGTCCTAATATTAAAAATCAGTGCCTACAGTATTTGTAGCTGCTGACTTTTAATTTTTTCATGGAGGGCTGGAGTGAGCAAAAAAGTCTTCATAATTTTAAAGAAACAATACACAATAAAAAACAGTGTTCAAATATTATGAATCTTTACCCCTGAATGATTGCAGAAATTCATAATGCCTGGAACTTTTCTTCTTGATCAATTACTATCATCCATGATAATTACATTATGCCATTTTTTAGCATGTGGCATGTGAGGCCAAAACTTGATACATTACACCAATTAGTGTTCTACTCTCTCAATGCAAGCCTACCAGCCCAGTCTGTTTAATTCAAAATGTTCCACTTTAGTGTTTATTTCTAAAAAGCATTAGTATGGCCCTATATGGTATATATATATATATATATATATATATATATATATATATATATATATATATATATATATATATATATAATGCACAATGTTGTGATTTACAATTGTGCTTTGCCTTTTCATTTCAATGAATATAAAATAAAATAAAAAAGGTCTGGGAGGAGGAGAAATAATCACATGACCTGTTGAAGTCATGTGACTGGACTTTCCTTCTATCCTTATAAATATTCCCTGTAGCATTATGCAGGAGAACACACTGTATGACACTGCAAGCTCTACACTGCAGTTTGCACATTATGAATTATTCATAAAATGCATACGTAGTGTAGATTAAACATTGGGATGGTCAGCTCTCTGTTGTAAATATGTCTTTGTTTGTCAGAGCATTCAGTTATCAGAAAGGCTAAGCAATTGTAGATAATACATGTAGGATATTTATAAACATCTCAGTCCGATGGCCCAAAAGGATTCTTGGGAAAAGATCAGAGCACACAGGAGTAAGCAACCATTGGAAACACTAGTTATCAAGTATCAACATTTTCCAATACTGGAGGGTTTTAATTATGCATGTGCCCCTTAAGTTTGTTGGGTGAATTTCACAGTTTGAGCATTTGTAACCCTAAAACTTTATGTTCTAAAATATCTGGTTGATCCTGCCTGTTCCTGTGTCCCCTTATGTGAACTAACCACGGTAATCATGGCTGCTGATCCATGATACTGTAGTCAGTTTATGTGCCTCCATCATCTCGCTGTGTTCTGAGTGTCTCCCCCTCTCCCCCTCCCTCCTGCCTGTCAGCTACAGTCTGTGTGTGTGAGCCTATCTGCTCCCCACCCCTCCCCTCTCCTCCTGCCTCTATTCCGCTGCAATACATATACCCGATACTCTCTGGTCACGTGACCTCCCTCTACTGCCAAGCTGATGTCAGTGGGTAATCTCAGCCCCTTCCACTGATCTCCTGATCGGGGAAGGAGAGCGGAGGGAGGTCACGTGACCGCAGCACAGCGCGGTGAAAGAAGCTATTTGGGATTCAATTTTTTAACTGGACACACACTACTTTATAGCTATATAAAACAGAGAGGATACAAGTATCGCATATATGTGACTTTACAATCACTTTAACTCTGGTAGGTCCTGGTTCAACAAATGATGTTCAGGTGCCTCTCTACCGACTAATTTCCGCTGCAAAGATCGCATAGGATAGAATCTTGTTTCCCCATCACTGTGTTTTTCCACTGATTGTTGTGCTGTCCTTACTGCCCTCACCTTCCCTGGATTTTCATTTATGATGGTTGTCTATCTCCTGTCTCTTGGGGCTAATTCACACCCGTTGCTGTGATACAACGAGCAGCTGGTGTGTGGTGCAATCCAGTGGGATTACCACAATGCCGAGCTTGAATTTTTAAAAATTAGCTTGTCACAGAGAAATTTTATTAAGTTCAATTGCCGACCGCGCTATTGGAGGAAGTGAATCGCCTTACACTGCACATCACTGGAAAAAAATTACTGCACACAGTACTTTTTTTCAGCTTTGGAATTGGCACCAGGGTTGCCAACCATTATGAAATTCAAGGACAGTTTGTAAAATCCATGATTTTACATCTGTCCACGAATGTCCGTTTGGGGCATGCAGTATGCATGTCTGTAACAGACATTCATGGACAGATGTAAAAATCACGGACCATACAAACTGTCCATGAATTTGCTGACAGTTAGCAACCCTGGATTGTACTGGAATATGCACCAGCTCCCTGCTCTCTGCACCATCTGCCGCTCGTCCTCTCCGTCTCTTCCCTCCCGAACTGCCCTCCCAGCTGAACAGGAAGTGGGTCCTGGGACCCTATTGGCCTAAGACTCCCTGGCCAACCGGATCTCAGGACCCGCTTCCTAATTGGCCGGGAGGAGAATCAGGAAGACAATAGCGAATATTAATTTGCTATTGTCACACAACTGGGTGGGCTCAGGGCGCAGTGCTATGCAACCCCAAGCCCACTATTTTTTTAAGCCAATTAGAGCCTCAGGCTCTAATCATGTGCTAAAGAAAAAAACCCCATTAGAATCCATGCGCCCGGTGCCCTGCATGTAGATTAGGGGCCAGGCATATGGATTGGGGGGGCGGCGCCTGGAGCGGCCGTCACTGGTTTGGACTAAGGAGTCTGGTACCCCAGGCCCACTGTTTTGGTACTGTGTACCCTCAGTTTGATTTCCATGCTTGCCTCAGTTCTGAAAAGTTTTTGATTTGTGTTTTTCCCTATTGGTTGAAGATAAATTTGACTTTCTGCAGTGTTGTACCTGTTTCTCCCTGTTAACCCTTAGTGTATCAGTTTGTCTTTTCCCATAGTCTTATTCTTCCTCATCAATGTTTCCCCTGGATGCTACCTTACCTGAATTAACCCTTGGATAAGGGTCTGGTGAGGATTTTGTGGGGGAACCTTACGCTGTTTTTTTTTCACAATTTTCTTATTGTTGGTTTTTATTAGATTCAGCTGCCAGCGGGGCAGCTCGCTGACAGCTGTTGACTCATTGGTTGTTAAGGACACAGCAGCTGGCTTCCCAGCCCACTCCTTAGCAGCCAACTGATCTTACATTCAGCTGTCAGCAGAGAACCCTGCTGACAGCTAATGAGATGATGGTGGGTGCCGGCTCCTGACAGCAGAGGCCAAAACTGACCGTTTGTTGGTTGACATCCGTTTAGATCTGCTTCCGTTTTCTAAATAGAAGAAAAAATAGGGCTTTGCCCGTGCGAAAGGACCCTAAGGAAATATGAAATTTTGAAAGAAAGAGCCAAAAGTAAACAGTCTTATTAGAAAGATAGAAAACCCAGAACACACTGTCATGGAAGCAATATATAATGGAAGTAATAAATATTTAGTTCTAACTAAAAGATTTTAAACACATTTAAAAAAAAAAAAGTTTAATAAGTTTATAAATTTAGAGACATTGAAAAAAATAAACAAAAGTGGACATTTCAGTAGAGCCCCTTTCACCTGGAGCAGACTCCCTGCTGATCAGAGCTTAACGAGACGGATGTCACTTCCGTGCCCATCCAGTTTCTTCAGAGCGGACAGGGCAGACCTATGGGTGGCCAGATGAAAATGGACTTCGCTTGTCCTCTTACATCAGGCTGCTTCTGACCTGGTCCGCAAAAACAGAAAAAGACACAGTTCTCTTCTATTTTGTTTTTGGACCACAATGGACCCGGAGGTAGGTGGGTGTACACCCACCTGTCAATAGGGCTGCATAGACCTTATGACCAGGTCCGCCTGAAACATGGACAGGTGGGGTTGATCGGAACAGCTATGTAAAAGGGGCATACTGTAACTGTAAAAGTCTTCGGTAATAAATATTTACTTAAAGTGTTACTAAACTCAATTTTTTTTTTTTTTTATTAAAATAACAAACATGTTATAGTTACCTGCTCTGTGCAGTGGTATTGCTCAAAGCAGCCCCGATCCTCCTCTTCTCGGGTCCCTGGCGGCGATCTCGGCTCCTCCTCTTTTTCTGCAGACTACCATAGCCAGCCGTCATCTATGGGGAGAGGTAGCCCCTGCACTCCTAATCTGTGTCTACAGAGCCTCGCGTTTTTAGCTAAAGTAACACTTTAAGTATTTTCTTCTTTTCTGCAGATACTAAGAAAGGCCATTGCAGTAACTTCCTCAAACTGAGCGCTAAGGGAGGTTCTGTCTGCTATAATCATATAATTAGTCCTTGTGTCTTAATAGAGAAACATGCCATGCCCAGTGCACCTGTATGTTATCTGTATCAAAAAATCCTTCCAGTAATCCTAGGAACAGGTGCAGTCTTACGGAAAAAAAACAGCCATTCACATAAACATGGAACATTTCTGGAGAATTCTTTACTCCTGCCACTACTTTCATGGTTTCTACGTATAAAAATTAATTTCCAGTTTTAAAAAAATCAAAGCAAGGTGGTAGATTGAAACAGAAAGTCAAACTCAACATTAAATTACAGGGTGGGCGAAGTACATTCCTTGTGAGTAAAAAAACATCAGAATCCTTTTTTTTTAAATTTACCTCTGGACTACATAAATGACCATTCAAAGCAAATTTGTTGCTAGAGACAACAAGGAATTTTCTTCTTGACATGCTTGATATACATAAGCCCCAAATGGTTCATGTGATTATCAGTGCCTACAGTCAAGCATGGTGGTGGGAGTGTCATGGTCTGGGGCTGCATGAGTGCTGCCAGCACTGAGGAGCTACAGTTCATTGAGGGAACCATAAATACCAACATGTACTGTGACATATTGAAGCAAAGCATGATCCCCTCCCTTCGGAGACTGGGCCGCAGGGCAGTATTCCAACATAACGACCCCAAACACACCTCCAAGATGACTTGCTAAAGAAGCTGAGGGTAAAGGTGATGGACTTGCGATGCATGTCTCTGGACCTAAACCCTATTGAGCATTTGTGGGACATCCTCAAACCGAAGGAGGAAGAGCGCAAGATCTCTAACATCCACCAGCTCTGTGATGTTGTCATGGAGGAGTGGAAGAGGACTCCAGTGACAACCTGGGAAACTCAGGTGAACTCCATGCCCAAGAGGGCTAAGGCAGTGCTGGAAAATAAAGGTGGCCACACAAAATATTGACACTTTGGGCCCAATTTTAGGCCATCTTTATGTAGAGCAACAATTATTTTTTTCAGATCCTCAGAGTTCTTTGCCATGAGGTGCCATGTTGAACTTCCAGTGACCAGTATGAGAGAGTGAGAGCGATATAACCAAATTTAACACACCTGCTCCCCATTCACACCTGAGACCTTGTAACACTAACAAGTCACCTGACACTGGGGAGGGAAAATGGCTAATTGGGCCTAATTTGGACATTTTCACTTAGGGGTGTACTCACTTTTGTTGCCAGTGGTTTAAACATTAATGTCTGTGTGTTGAGTTATTTTGAGGGGACAACAAATGTACACTGTTATACAAGCTGTGCACTCACTACTTTACATTGTAGCAAAGTGTCATTTCTACAGTTTTGTCATATAAAAATTTTTTTACAAAAGTAGAGGTGAGGGGTGTACTCACTTTTGTGAGATACTGTATATAATTGTATACATTGTAGCAAAGTGTCATTTCTTCAGTGTTGTCACATGAAAAGATATAATAAAATATTTACAAAAATATGAGGGGTGTACTTTTTTTTTCCATTTTTTAGTTTTAATAAATTTGCAAATATTTCAAACAAACTTCTTTCACATTGTCATTATGGGTTTGATGAAAATAATGAATTGAATCCATTTTGGAATAAGGCTGTAACATAACAAAATGTGGAAAAAGTGAAGTGAATATTTTCTGGATGCACTGTAATCCCAAAAACAAAAATGTAATATATTGCAGCTTACCAGTCCTTAAATGTGATGGCTGCATTTGTTTTATTTTTATTTTTTTTTTGGCTTTTTTCTTTTATTTTCATCTGGTGATCTGGCCATCTGGTAATCTTCCCGTATTATGGTGGCTACACTCTATGGAGGAGCAACAAGAGCCACCATTGTACAGCAGAATTGTCAACCCATGGGAAGGTTAGTGTTAGTGTGTCTCCTCTCCTCCCTCCTCCTCCTTGGCCAATAAGATCGCTTCTCCTTTCGGCCGGTCGAGAAATGGCTCTCACGACCCGCTTTCTGATTGGCTGGGGGAGAATTAGTGTGACAATAGCGAATATTCATTCACTATTGTCAAACAACTGGGTGGGCTCAGGATGCAGGGCTCTGTGTCCCCCGAGCCCATCCTTTTTTTAAGCCTATTAGAGCCTCTGGCCCTAATGACGTGCTTAGAAAAAAAAAATCACCCATTGGAATCTTTGCACCCGGCGCCCTGCATGTAGATCAGTCAGAGCAAAGTAGATGAGTCAGACCAAAATAGCCTGGAAATGGAAATCACCGAAAAAGAAATTGAAACTGCCATCAGATCTTTCCCACCGCACAAATTGCCAGGGCCAGATGGGTGTTGTATTGAATGGTATAGGCCACATTTGGAGACTCTTGTGCCAAGACTTAAGACACTGTTTCACTTTTGCTTGGAACACAGGACGCTGCCGGATTCTCTTATGGAGGCTCAGGTGGTCCTACTGCCTAAACCGGGCAAGGACCCCCTGAGTCGCTCCGCTTATAGACCCATAGCTCTCCTCAACCAAGATCTCAAGATTCTTACAAAAATACCTGCCACAAGACTATCAAAGGTAATCACTACACTAGTAGACATAGACCAAACTGGCTTCATACCCCAGAAATCTACTGATACAAATCTCCGCAGGCTGTTTGCGCACCTACAGATCAATCATACTAATCCTGGGGCCAGGGTGATAGTCTCCTTGGATATGGCTAAGACCTTTGACTCAGTGGACTGACACTATATGTCCATGGTTCTGCGGCATATGGGGTTTGGAGAGGTCTTCCTTACATGGATATCACTGCTATATAGCTCACCCAAGGCAACAATTAAGATAGGCACGTCAGTCTCTGCACAGTTCTTGGTGGGTAGAGGAACGCGCCAGGGATGCCCTCTCTCCCAGGCCTTGTTTGCCTTGGCCATTGAACCCATAGCTATTGCTCTACGAGCATCCACGGAAGTTAAGGCCCTTAAGGTAGGCATCATCCGTGAATGCACGGCCTTATATGCAGATGACATACTCCTTTTTTTAGAGGATCCGGGACCATCACTAGAGGCAATATTTGAGATTCTGGGCGTGTTTGCAAAATTCTCGGGCCTAAGGGTTAATTGGGAAAAGTCCAACATCATGGCCATCGATGATGGAGCATTACTCACAAAGGTCAAAATACAGTTAGACGCTTGGAAGTATCTACCACTCTCCCTAATTGGTAGGGTGAATTTCCTTAAAATAAAGATATTACCAGTTTTCCTATATTTTTTGCGCAACACTCCAATCTGGCTCCCCTGCTCTTTCTTTAGGCGCGCAAATAGCCTGTTTAGCTCTTTTCTATGGGGCTCAGGTTACCCCAGAGTGGGTCTCCGTACATTATAGGAAACCTATGGACAGGGAGAATTGGCCCTACCTGACTTTTTCAAATATTTTATTGCAGGGCAGATGGTGTTTGCCAGGCGCTGGTTAGCAAAAGATGATGGTGACGCAGCGACAGTACTTGAAGCCGCTTTGATCGGATCATATGAAGGCCTTTACTATTTGGTGCACAGGGGACCACAGGTAGCGGCGCCCTTGACCGGCTCCATGCGTGCTACTATACGTGCGTGGGACAGAGCAAAGGTGCTAATGCATTCTGATGTAGATGTATGGTCGCCAGACACTCCATTATGGTTCAATCCCAGATTATCCCACTTCAGTGAAATTCCAGATCCAATAATATGGGCCAGAGTTGGTATTAAGCAATTGAAAGACATAGTGGGAGGGGGAACTGCTTTCTTTTTACAGATTACATTATCTGCAACTGCGACACGCATTTGTCACACAATTTGGTACAGGAACAGTGAGACTTCAGACATTACCCCTGGAACAGTTGCTCCATACAAAAGACAGACGAGTCCATACAAAAGACGCTGTCAGAAACATATAAGGAACTGTTCACCGAAAGACCCCCAGCACTCAGCAAATGTAGAGTAAAATGGAGTTCATTAGTTCCCAACTTTCAAGGGGACGTCTGGGACGATATGTGGGACCACCCATTTCGGGTCCTGGTATCGGCTTGGGATCGGTATATTCAATTTAAATTACTTCACAGGGTATACTACACTCCAGCAAGATTAGCCAGTATATATGGCTTGGATGATGCAACTTGCTGGCGTTGCACAGCCGCAAGGGCGGACTTCGATCATGTATTCCGGTACTGTCAGCCAATACAAGAATTCTGGACAGGGGTTACCAAAACCATCCAGGGACTGACATCATTACCAATTCCCATGACAATATCAGTATGTTTGCTGGGTCTGGGGGAGGAAGTGGCTCCGCTCAGAGAACAGGGAACCTTGCTCTCCCTCACTTTGTTTTATGCATGCAAAGCCATCCTCTTATGCTGGAAAAAACCTGAGGCTCCATCCGTGGCCTATTGGAAAGGTATAGTGAATAAAGTATTACCTTTATAAAAAGCCACATACTTGAGCAGAGGTTGCCCCAAAAAATTTGAGAAGGTGTGGCAATGCTGGCTCTCCTCAAAGGATACAGTATAAGATGCACTAAGACTGGAGGGCTAAATATTCTCATGAGGGAAATATGTGCTAACTGCAGGGGCAGGACAGTTTTAGTAGTGACAGGGCGATTGTGGTTACTGCTTTATATCTCACTTAAGTCCATGTTGTAAACTGAATTAAGTATGCCAGAAGGGAAATTAATTGTATATGACTGCCTGTAATATTGGGACATTGCACAATAGGGAAGAGGGGGGCGGGAGGGGGAATGTTTGTTGGATTATTTTGTGTATTGCTATTGTAAGAACAAAAGTGTGAATAAAAAGAATTTTCCAAAAAAAATAAATCGCTGATCGCTGCCATTACTAGTAAAAAAAAATTATTAATAAAAATGCCATAAATCTATCCCCTATTTTCTAGACGCTATAACTTTTGCGCAAACCAATCAATAAAGGCTTATTGCATTTTTTTTTTTACCAAAAATATGTAGAAGAATACGTATCGGCCTAAACTGAGGGAAAAAAAAATGTTTTTTTATATATTTTTTTGGGGATATTTATTATAGCAAAAAGTAAAAAATATTGCTTTTTTTTCAAAATTGTCGCTCTTTTTTTGTTTATAGCGCAAAAAATAAAAACTGCAGAGGCTCTATTTGTGGGAAAAAAAGGACGTCAATTTTGTTTGGGTACAACGTCGCACGACCACGCAATTGTTAGTTAAACTGACGCAGTGCCGAATCGCAAAAAATGCACTGGTCAGGAAGGGGGTAAATTCTTCCGGGGCTTAAGCGGTTACAGGAAGTTGGAAAATAACAGATTCACAGGCCAGACCACCAGGTGAACCTAAAAAAGAAAACTAATGCAAGATTAGTAAAATGCAATATATACAGTATATATATATATATATATATATATATATATACTGTATATATCTATAGATAGATCTATTATAGATATATAGATATAGATATATATTTAATCTATATATTCGTGGATAAATTACAGCACTAATTGATTTAGAACAGTTTTAAGTTTTCTGCCCAGAGTCTGTCAGAGACTCTGGTAGGTCCACCATAAAGGATGTCATTGCTGGCATCTGGATTGCTGATATCTATCCAGAATTCCAGCAGGTAGCTATGACAAGTTTACCGTGCTACATCACAGTGAGTTGGGACAGGAATTAAAACATTATTGTACGGCAAGTATTTCGACTCGATTACAACAGAAGATTTGAAATCCATGGCCCATGCTATTTGTATGGTTAGGTCAAGTATTAGTGCCAGATGTTCAAAAACTGTTGCACTATACAGTATATAATAAAGCATAAACTTTTAAGAGGCCACTCGCACAGTTCTGATTTATTCTAAGATAATCCTCAATTATTACTATTATTATACAAGATTTATATGGCGCCATCCATTTGCACAGCACAATACAGATACAATACAATTCGATATAGGAGGGATCAGATATGTTCAAATATCTTAGAAACCTAGAAAGATTGTTTGTGTTTCACTGTGCAGAAAAGCATTATAAAGAAATGAAAAAAGAAAAACGATTTTAAGGTCTTGTGTTAAGCCATTTAAGACAACAATAAAAATGTGTAAAATAAAAATGTAACCAACTTCATTTTTTTTCAACACACCATGTTATACTTGTCTTTATTTTCTAGGATCCACAAGTGCTTCTTTAGAAAAAATATTGGAACAAGGCTGTCTTGGGATAAAACATCATTAGTTACAGCGTGCAGTTTGTTTGAAATATGCGTTCCAGTACTTTAATATCTAAGTACCGCCTTGTGGAAAACTAATTACCTAACCACTGAGAGCTTCATAATGTCCTGCATTTAAGTCCTGAGCGTCATACATAATGCATGGGAAGCAGGCTCTGCTCTCTGATTACAGAACGCTGTCATTAAGTGAGCAAATTAAAGATGTGAATAATTCACAGGCTGAGCGTATTGTCAGCGCTGCATTGTGAAATTAGAATTTCTAATAAGTGCTGCAATTTTTTTAACCCAATTAACACAGAGAACGTCTTGAGACTGAATAGTACAATAAAAATTATTACCTTATTCTTTTGCTTTACAACAGACAAATTAAATACAGTACTTAATTTTGCAACATTCATTACTTTATTGCAGGAAACTACTGTTTTAATCAAAGTTCAAATATTTACATGAAATTAAAAATACACAAGAAGCTTTACTGCATTTGTCTGAAAATGTTGCTCTACAGAGCTGAGATGAAATCCAAATGGAAAACGTTTTAATGCTTCTAGCGCACAAAACAAGACCTAATTGTCGGTGACCTTTCTAACGCATAAGCTTGCAACATGAATATGCTTCTGTTTTATTAGTCTAGTTTAATCAGTGGAAAAAATAATATTGTTCTAGTATTTTATTACTGACCCAACGATATTAGATACAAATACTGTTTGAAATGCTTTACATTATCAATGATATTAGAAAATACATCTATTGAAAAATTATTACCTTGGATTTCATTGTTCCAATAGAAGGTGTTTTTCGTGAGATTTTCAGGTCCACGAGAACTCCTGAGTTATGAAGATGTTGATCCCTTGGAAAAACTCTTCACTGCCATGTCAAATAAAAAAGCTATTTTTCTTTAGAGTGTGAGTTTTCCTTTTTTGTACAGTGTTAAATCACAGGCAGCTGCTGGTCGTTGCCTGATGTTTTGCTTTAATATCCACGGCCGGCTGGATCCACAGGCTGGAGAAGTTAGAAAAGAAGGGAGGGAAAAAAAGCAGGAGCATGCAGCATTTCTTTCGTCTGGCACAGCAATTCCCTATTTTCCTACTATGTAGATGATATGATAGTGTGCATGTATGTGGATATTAGGAACGTAGGTATCAGAGGCACTCTCAATGCAGAACCCAAAGATATGGGGAGAGACTGGGAGAGAGAGAGAGATGGAGAGGAAAGAGAGGACTGTCAGTGCAGATAAATCTGCATATGGAAATTAGGGTAATCCTGGGTACAGTTTTATTTAACAATGATGTGGTGCTTTTTAATTAGGCTGGAACATTAGCCATAGAGAACGAGACAGGGGAGGAGAAAGAAAGCATGCATTCAAAACTTTAGTAGGATTAGCAGCTACAAATTAACTTCTTATATTTAAGCGTCCAAACTACGTAATAAAATCTATGGATTCCAGCAGTGCATTGCAGTATTTACCTATTTAACCGAATGTGAGCATTTGTTTCACAGGTAAGATTAAAGTTAATCTGTCACTTGTGAAGCGAGATTACAGTGCTGCAAAGCAAAGTGAGAAACTGTAAAATTTACTGTTACTAATTACGTTCTTGTTTATATTGCTGAATACTTAACAGTGGAAAACAAATGGGCTGGAATCTTTCATTTAAATCTCAAAAACTTATAACAATATTTTTAAAATCTGCATGTAGTCAGAGCTCTCAGTGCTTCTGCATGACTTATAATTATTGGATGTGGCTACACCCAAAGTAAATCATTTTGACATTGTCACGCTAATATCACAGGAGCAGCAAAATCATTTAAGTGATTTCTTTGCACACATGAAGATGACACACCACGGTCACCCAGTACTTACCGACACACCTTGAGGTATTTCAAAAAATGTATTAGGCCAAGCATATCCTAAAAGAAGAGAGGATTAGCAAGTGTACGTATGCAAACAATCAATAAGACAATGATATTACTCTGAGAGATATGGTTAAACACCTGCAGTTGGCCGGCAAAGTTTGGGCCCTTGAAAAAAGCACAACAGTTCCCAGCAAACAACAGATTAACTTGTATGATTTTTAGTCTCTTACCAGACCCAGGTAGAGATATAAAATTTCTGGAAGTTTTGAAGCCATGAGAAAAAAACATTTTCTTTCCTGTTTTTTTTCCAGAAAAAAAATGGAAATTGACAGAAAAATTAAAAAAATATTCAGTGTGGAGTAGTTTTATAAATTGAATTGGATTGCAGCACTTCCTTACCTGAAGATGCTGCAGATAAAGGAACACTTTGTGATGATCCAAAAGCAGCAGGAAGAGTGTTTCTGGAATGAGAACTCTGGAGGGAAAAGCTACTTGCACTTTCATTATAGTCCTCATTGATTCATTCTGGGAACCTCTGGCATGCAAGGATGTGTTTTGTCATCATTGTAGCATTTGGAAAAGAATATTTCTTCTCACAATATTTGCAAATTGCAGCTTTGCTCTCAGCAGAAATGTCACTGTGGAAATGTTTCCATTCTCTAGATGTTGGTCACCACCATTTTACTGAGAGAAGGAAAAGAAAAAAATATTTACTGAGCAGACTATAGGTAAACATTATGTTGTGATGGTGGAGAACATTAATAGGAATCAAGCCCAATCAAATTTAAGGAATTTAAGTGCCACATCCCTAACTATAAACTAACAACACAATTACACTATGGTATGGTATGGGACTTTTGAGGCACAGCATTCATTTTACTGTTAAAAGCATTTTATTGGTTCATATTTGTTTTTTTTTTTTTAATTTGTACATCAGTATAAAAACTCGTATTGCTCAGCAATTTTAAGTACATCATAATAAAATACAGAATGTGAAAAAATCCAACATTGGTAATTTGTTTACATATATTAGTTTTTACGGCTCAACGCATTTCCTGGACATTGTCCTCTATGTCAGAAGCCACCAATACAGACTTTAAACATAATGCAATCTAGATGAGATAACAATTGTCAAAAATCGCACTAACAATACGCCCCTTGCATAAAGGACCTCATCCCTACATGCTAAATAAAAGGGGAGGGGGGAACCGAAGGGCAAGGGTGGAAAGGAGGGAGATAGCAAAAGCTACGCCACACAGCAGGGTCACGGGGGGTACACCCACACACACACGGATGCTAGTGCATCCAGCTCCCCCCTCCCTCTCCCTCTCCCCTCCTAAGTCCCTCCCTCTTAGGAAACTAAGGTGGAATCTGGGCCAGGTTCTCCGGGCCACTTTGGCAGTGTTGTGGTCCACTAGTGACCACCAGTAGCTGGTATAAATAAGGAAGGACTGGAGCAAGAGGTTGCTTATGGCGTGCGACTCAGGAAGCCAAACATGAGAGATGTATCGATGTGGCGATTGCTTTGTGAGAGAAAGAAAAAGGTTTGCATTATGTTTGTTTTGTTGGTAACTGGGAGAAACCCTTCACATGTAAGTCAGGAACCTTAACTGTTTAGTTAGTGCCTAGATGGCAAGGATTTATTTTCTGTTTTGTTTTGTTTGATTTTCATGCAACCTTTTAAATAAAACTGTCTCCAAGTCAGATTTTAAGAAAGAGCTGCCATCTGGACTACTTTTTTCCCAGGGAGGGTGAGCCCCATTTGAGCTAACCCTGCACACTATGTACCTTCCTGTGCACTGACCTGAAATATCAAACAATGATATTAGTCTTTTCAGTTTCCTCTGTGACTTACAAAACACTCCCCCTATATTATGAAGACAAGGAGATGTTCTGAAGTCCAAATCAGGAGTGCAACCTAGGGTGACAACACTACTCCTCCATAGATACAGCATAGAGAGTGAACTTTGTCACCCTAGGACAGGAAAATTGTCACAGGAAGGATCAACAGGTAAAAGTATGCAAAAAAAATAAAAAATCAATGCAGCCACCACATCTAAGGACAGGTAAGCTGAAATGTATAGCATTTTGAACTTAAGTTTAAATACACCTAAAATGTATTTTTTATTTTCAAGCAGTGTATGTACCTGAATTTGTATCAACCTCTTGCAGTTCCTGTACAGTAGAACTTAGACTGGATGAGGGAGAAGCAGCAAAAGTATCCAAACAGTTGTGTCGCAAGGCAAATAGCATGCTGCTAAAGGAGAGATCTGAGTGACAGAATAACAGGGAGGTGAAGCCTCCTTCAATCCACATGTAATATCCCACTCCCATTGTGTTTAGCTAGTTAGTGGGAATAGAGGAGGAGGGAGGGAGTTGGCTGTTATTTACCACTGTGTATATGCCCACATGTGTGACTCTATAGTCACATGGGCTGCTCAGATGTGATAGGGAGGAAATGATCAGCATAGAAACTTACTGAAAACTGAGCATATGCAGAGTTGCCAACACTGCTCTGCAAAATCACCAACTGAATTGGGGACTTGGACAGAAGGGGGAGACAGAGAACAGCAGGATTGACTGGGTTTTTTGCAGAATACAGAAAACGGACCCTATAGAGTATGAGCAGCATATAATACACCATGTAGTGATAGTTTTTATGATGTGGGTTTAGTGACACTTTAATTAAACACTCACAAACTGCAGAAAATCAGAAGTGGAGAGTAGAGGCCTGGCAGCCCAAGAAAGAGCATGCATGCTTTATGTTGTGAGTGACATCAGCGTTGAGGTCTCAGAGGCTGACTGCATTACCTCCAGAAAAAAAGGCAGGAAGGGTTGAAAATGAATCCTAATGGCTGAGAGCTATGTGGTAATTCCTGCTGTGCTTGCATCACAACTCTGGATAAGATGCTGTTGTGTACTACAGTACTTAGCAGTATCCAGTTACTAAAGGTCACATATTAACACGTGTAACAATAACAGACATCTAGTGATAGTTCAGAGATTTGGACACACAGGACCTGTGCCACAAGGTCTGGAAACAGCGCTCTGCCACTACAGACACAGTGCTATTACTGGGAGACACCATGGCAGAGCTGAATGTCCAAAGGAAACATAATAAAATTTGCATCCTGCGATGCAAGTTATTAACAGGGACTGAGTATACCAGAAGATGTACCTCTGCTCCAAATAACAAGGTGGCTCCTATAGCTACTGGATGCAAAGCATACAGGTCTGAGAAGCACCACAATATTAAGCTCAGCATATGTGAATAATATGCTAGGATGCATTCATTTCTTTAGGTATTTTTTCACAGGAAAATAGCGGAGGCTTGGTTACACTAAAGGTTGTACCACTGCTCTAAATTTCGGTTAGCACTCCACAAAAAAACCTGACCACTAGACACAGGTCTAGAAAGCTCCCAATGCAGAGTTATAGCGCAGATACTACAAAGACATCTACATCAGAGTGAGACACTGGAGACTGGGTACACTTTAGAGGTTGTATCATTGCTCTACAACTAGAAAGCACTCTGCAGCTAACTGATATAGTACCCACAGTTTGGAAACTGACAAGATCCAGAACTCAGTGCCCAAATGTCTCATTTTAGCTTTTCTATGCCCTGTCCATGGGCTTACTCACAGAGTGAGTCTTCGTAGACCGGTATACAACAGATGCTGTCACATAACGCTGAAGCTGTAAAGTGTTCTGTGACTAACAAACCAGTACACTAGTGTCTAGGAAGCACCACAAGAGCCATGTCCAAAGGTCACATTATTGGCAGGCCCAACCATCTTTGCTCTAAAAGGGTCTGGTTACAACATCCAAGGTAGTGCCAAGGATTAACCGATCCACATAGCTGTTGTGTAGAAACCAGCTCAAGTAAGCTTCAACAAACCAGCATTCAGCAAGCCCCCCAGGGCCCTGAACTCACAGGAATTGGGTTAAAGGATGCCGGATGAGAAGGTCCCCATGCTGGCTGAGTGAAGGTTATACTCTTTCATTATACCTCTGCGGGTGAAGTACCTACATCTATCCTTGGACCATCCATCCTCCTCAGTTCATCAACGCTTGCCACAAAGGAACAAGAGGAACCTGCCGTACATGTCCTCCCATCGAGTTTCCATTTGGATCGGTGATCCACATGCTCGTATGACACCTAGCCGTATGGCAAACGTGTCCACCTATTCTGGTAAGGGTATTTGCTCCTTCTACTCTGTGCTCCTTTGCTCCTTCTACTCTACTTTTTTGTGGATATCGATTAATGGAACACCACCTCTGTTATGTATATGACATTCAAGAACATTAGGACACCATCCGTGTGATTTTTATGGCATCCAAGAGTAACTGCTTGTCAACCTAAACACACACTGTTTCACTTATTGGACACTTACACGATTGTTTTGCTCACTGAATTGGACACTTATACAGTCATGGACTAAACAGTTATTTCATGCAAATTATTCCATGTTCACATATGGTCATCATATTATTTTGTTGCACGTTTTTTAGTCACACATATGTGCACCATTTCAATTTTATTTTGATTTCATTCAGCGCTGCATTTATATTTTCCATTTGTTTCACTTTGTCACTACATCGTTGATGCTGGCTGCTTTACGTGTCATCTCACCATCTTTGCGAGTAGCGCAACAATATTGCATTTTCGAAGCTTCAATAAATGAAGAAAAGTCTTGGTTGAAGAGAACAAACATCCACAAAGTTATGAGAATGTTGATAAAACAGAAGAAACAGTAGAAATATAGATAATGTTTTCCTCTGGGAAACTAGCATAAAAATAAGGCATGACGATTTGATACAGAATTATAGTTGGGGGGCCTTCAGCATTTTTTTTTCTGTTTAGCAACGTCTGCTTCCTGAATTCAGCAACATAACACATATTTCATATATCTCAGTGTCCGTCAACTGGACAATAAAAAAAAAAAGTTTATGTACAGCTTAATTTTTATAGTCAGAAGAAACCCCAATATGACCATCAACAAATATGACACCTAAAATAGATCTGTTATTAAAAAATAAAAACCCAGACTAACCACGACTTGTTTTTAGGGGAAACTTGGCCTTCAGTTACCACATCCACATGATGTTATTTATCTATGTGCTTGAAAAAGTATTCATACCCTTTGAAATTTTCCACATTTTGTCATGTTACAACCAAAACTGTAAATGTATTTTATTGGGATCTTATGTGATGAATACAAAGTGGCACATAATTGTGAAGTGGAAGGAAAATGATAAACGGATTTCAATATTTTTTACAAATAAATATCTGCAAAGTGTGGCGTGCATTTGTATTCAGAGTCAATACTTTGTAGAGCCACCTTTCACTGCAATTACAGCTGCAAGACTATTTGGTTATGTCTCTACCAGCTTTGCACATCTAGAGAGTGACATTTTTGCCCATTCTTCTTTGCAAAACAGCTCAAGCTCTGTCAGATTGGATGGAGAGCGTCTGTGAACAGCAATTTTCAAGTCTTGCGACAGATTCTCAATTGGATTTAGGTCTGGACTTTGACTGGGCCATTCTAACACATGAATATGCTTTGATCTAAACCAATTCTGGCTGTATGTTAGGGTCGTAGTCCTGCTGGGAGGTGAACCTCCAACCGTGTCTAGTTTTTTTCAGACTCTAGTGCTGCGTACACACGATCGGACATTCTGACAACGAAATCCTGGGATTTATTTCCGACGGATGTTGGCTGAAACTTGTCTTGCATACACATGGTCGCACATATGTTGTCGGAAATTCCGATCGGCAAGAACGCGCTGACGTACAACACGTACGACGACACTATAAAGAGGAAGTTCAATAGCCAGTGCACAACCCTTTGGGCTCCTTCTGCTAATCTCGTGTTAGTAGAAGTTTTGTGAGAGACGATTCGTAATTTTCTGCCTCATGCTTTTCAGATCATTGCTGCTCTTCAGTTTGTGCTTGTGAGTTCTGTGAGATCTGGTTTTCAGTGCGTGTAGTCAGTTCGTATCTGGTTTTCAGTGCGTAATTTTATAATATGTATTTGATTTTCAGTGCATTCTAGTCCACTCATGTCTGAATTTCAGCTCGCTCTTCTAGGTCCTTTCAGATTTTCAGTGCGTTCTGTTAGTTCGTTCTGACCAGCCGACCATTTTGAAGCCATGTTGAGGGTACGTACTCATCGTAGAGTTCACGCTGCGCAGGGGCTTGGTGTTGGGGTTCTTACTTTGGCCCAAGCCCAGTCCATGAACAGGGCAAGGAGGAGTTCATGGACCAAGAATTGGTTGCTCCAGTGTGACCAATTCTTGCACATGCCTTTGTTGCGGGAGATCCGTGAGAATAATCCTGATGATTTCAGGAATTATCTCTGGATGACAGACCCCGTATTTCACCGTCTGATGGCTTTGTTGTTCCCTTATATTACGAAGCAGGACAACTGCATGTGGCAAGCCATCACTCCTGAGCAGAGGCTCGTCGCCACCTTGCGGTACTTGGTGATGGGGAGAAGTCTGCAGGACATCAAGTTCTCGACAGGCATCTCCCCCGGGCTCTGGGGATCATAATTCCAGAGGCCTGTTCTGCCATCATTTAGGTCCTGCAGAAGGACTATATTAAGATAAGATTTCTCCTTTAACATCACATTATATGTATTTAAATACATTTATTTTTTTCAAATAAATTTGTATTTTTAACTGAAAAATATTTCCTTTGATTTACTGCTTGTGTTTCTTTTAGCTGTCTCCTAGGTTATCCAATGGGCTTTTTTTTGGCCATTTTCTTCAATAGTGCAAACATAATTTCTTGGATACATGAGGTGACAATCTCTTCTTCAGCTAAATATTATGTTGTGGTTCTGCTACACACACACACACACACCTTGTTTTTGTTGTTAATGTATGTAATTCATTAATGATAAAAATATTCATCATTTTCAGCACCATGAATTAATTTTTGGGAGTGACGAAAATGGTCTTATTGATGCAAATTATAAAGCACTTTGGGTGTTTTTTACTAAAGGAAAATCCACTTTGCACTACAAGTGCACTATAAAAGTGCACTTGAAAGTGCACTGAAACTGCACTGAAAGTGCACTTGTAGTGCAAAGTGGATTTGCCTTTAGGAAATAACCCCCATTGTCACTGTAAACACCAACTTAAGCAAAAAACTGCTATTGAGCATTGAATATTGAGCACTGCTATTAAGTAGAAAATGTTTTACTCTGTGCACATTCACATGTGCGTTTAGAAAAGGGTTTTTGAACAAACCAACATATTTTTGGAATAAACTTTTTCTTTGGACAGTAGAAATTTCCTTTTTTGTGGTAAACAGGCATGTTTTTAAAAACATAAAACAATACACAACTCAGGAACTTACAAAGTTCAACTTTGATAAATTGAAGGCAATATCAGACATTAGTATGTCCAAACTGTGTTGATATTGCCTTCATCAGATGGGGTGATGTCACCCCTGTGAAAGCCAAATTCCCATCATGGGGGATCAATGGACGTGTTTCGGGGGTGCATCCCCTTCCTCTCAGCTACTTGAGTTGCGAGGAAGGGGTTGCACCCACAAAACGCGTACATTTAAATCCTGTGATGGCAGATAGCACATGTTGACACACTGTGTGCATCTTCAAAATCTGGTTTTCAACATTTTGTAGAAAAGTTATAAAAAACAAAAAAAATTCAAAAATTTTGGTGTGTTTTAGATTCTGCCTAAAACATCAATGATGTTTTTGAGTCTTTTTTCTACATCATTGATGTCTTCCTTCATCTTCTGTAAATCACGTTTGCACACCATGATCTCCCCGATGAGGACGTGTGCACTTGTGAAATGTGTTTCTTCTTCCACAACATCCACATCACCTAAAATAAAAAAACACACCATGTATTATAACTATGCAGGCATACATCTATTACCTGAAGCTGTGGTCTCAGACACTCACCTCTTGTGGTCACTATTTCGCCCACTTCATAAACCTCTCCTTCCTCCACATCCTGATGTTGTGGTTTTGGGAATTCCCCTTCTTTAGGAGGTTGTGGGTCCCTGGTGTCCTCTGATGTCCCGATTTTTTTCTCCCCTATGTGAATAAAAAAAAGTATACTTAGCACACAGATATTTGACGGCAGAAATAGTAATATGAAACATTGCTTGGAAGTGTCATACAATTGTCTTTTTTGGCAGAGTTCCAAGCTGAAGACATGATTTTTTCCCTTTCTTAAAGCTGGAATACTTACCTGTTTTGTGCAAGTTTCACACATGTAGAGACCCCTAGTATCCACTGAAGCACCTGTGTGGGACACCCTAAAAAGTTTGTTCTGGTGTCCCACACTAGTGCTCCTGTGTCCAGATGTGTAAACAGCTGCTGAGTGTCCTCTCCTTACACTAAATCAAGTTTGCATTTCATTCTAGTTACAAACCCATCTAGACAACAATGTACTAAACTTCTTTTAATCCAAATAGGCATGAACAAATGTAGTTAACCTGGATCTGCCAAAAACATTGTATTAGTGGGCAAAGGTGCGATCTTTACTATGAACGATTACTGTGCCCATGAACCTGAAACGTGCCATTTTAAACCGTACAACAGTAAAGAAAAGCACATGGAGCAGCACGAACTGAATAATATTAATAGGAACACACGACAAATACTTACTTTTTTGCAGCACTCTCTTGATTCTTCTGTACTGATCGTGTTCCCTCAATTTGAGGTCTGACCATCGTTTCCTCAGTTGATCCTTGGATCGCTGTACCCCAAAATTCCTGTGCAGACTTTTCACAACTTTAGTCATGATCTTGGCCTTTCTGACATTTGGGTTTGGGTAAGGTCCATGCTTCCCATCATAGTCGGCCCTCTTCAAAATGTCCACCATCTCCACCATCTCTACAAAGGACATATTTGAGGCCTTAAATCTCCTCCGGGATCGGGACGTTCGTGGCTCCGGGCTTTTGTCATTGCTGCTGTCTTCATGCACTTTTTCTTTCTCATGTGCTCTCCCACTGCGCAGAAAGAGAAGGGGTGGGGAAGGGGTGGGGAATATACTATAAAGAAGGTCAGGGGCGGGCTGGGTTTCACGCATTCGCAGTGTATATAAAGCGTAAAATGCGTGCGCCATACGTACGATCTGTGAGCGGAGGACAGACTATCGGAAGCGCTGATTGTTCTAAAGAAGGTACAATTTAAACTTGGGCATCAGTGGCCTATACTGCTTATAGATTGAGGCTTATATTGGGACAAGATTATGCGAGTTTAGTCTGACATAAGGGTTTGTCTTGTGTTGCGTCTTGCAGATAAAATGGATCGATTCAACGATCATGATTTCCTCCCCCAATTCATTGATTTGTACAGAGAGCTGCCCTGTCTGTGGCAGACAAAACACCCCTTTTATACAAATCAACTAAAAAGGAAGGCACCACTGGACAAATTGCTGGAATTTGTGAATCCGCAGATCCCCACGGCAGACATCAACTATTTGAAGTGCAAAATTGGTGGCCTGAGGAGCACTTGTAATAGGGAGCGCAAGAAGGTCCAGGATTCCCAGAGATCAGGAGCAGCAGCAGATGACGTTTATGTACCCAGGCTGTGGTACTACGACAGACTGTGGTTTCTGTCAGACCAGACTGAAATCAGGCCATCACACTCAACCCTTCCTTCCACCCCAGCTGAGGCTTCCGACGTCCAACCTGGGTCTTCCACCCAGAAAGAAGATGTGGAGGAGCCCAGCTTGAGTCAGGTATAGCATTGTTCAACATATTTCTCAAAATTGTGTGTGATTGATGAACAATAAACTAAAACTATGTCCCTTTTTCACACACAGTAAATCCTCAGCCAGAAGGAGGCTGTAGAAAGTGGCAGCCAGGAGGTGGCAGGGGAAAGTGGCAGCCAGGAGGTGGCGGGGTAAGTGGCAGCCAGGAGGTGGCCAGGCCCAGTAGCCTGATGAATCCCAGGTCCCTCCCCTCCGCCTTCAACAAAAAAGGCCCAGGAAGGGGAGTAACGTGGAGGAGTCAGCACTTGGGTTAATTTGGCAGGCTTCTGCGGCCCTCAGAACACCTCCAGTCTTCTTGAGGCCTATGCCTGCATGGCTGCCAACAAAATGCAGGAAATGGAGGTGGGCCAACGCCTCTTTTGTGTGGAAGTGATATATATCCCTAAATAAGGGTTTGAGGGGAGAACTCACGAGCAAAACCCACCTGTGTGAGTTGGTCCATCCTCCTCCTCCTCCACCACCTGCCACAACTCCAACAGCAGAGCCACAGCCTGGAAGCAAACGTGGAAGGAAGCGTGTAAAGAAGACAATAGAGTGATTGCCTGGGTTCGGTCTGGTCTGGCAAAAAGACGCAGGCTGTGTAAGACCACAGCCTGGGGACATATATGTAACCTGCTGCTGTTCCTGATCTTTTGGAGTCCTGGACCGGATTGTGCTCCCTATTAAATGGACTCCTCAGGCTCCCAATTTTGCCTGTCAAATAGTTGATGTGTGCCCTGGGGTACAAAGGCTTCGCTAATTTCACCAGTTTATCCAGTGTTGCCTTCTTCTTTATTTTGTTATGACCCCTATTAAATGTTTTTTTTTTTCTTAAATCATTGGCTATGTGTTATAATTAAAAAAGGACAGTTTGTTTGTGAGTAGGCAGGTACATTTCAAAAATACAATGTCAAATTAACAAGGGACACCAACACCAACCAATCTCTTTGAGGTTAAAAAAATACAAGATAATAATGGTGTTGTGGTAACTTGACACACAAAATGAGAAAAAATATTATGGAGATCACTAGAAAAAAAAATAAAAAACAGGAGATCCTGATTTAAAAAAAAAAAAGGAGATCACTATAAACAAAAATGATAAACATTATTCTGGAGATCTGGCGAAAAAATAAAAAAGATGATTCATGAGATCACAAGAAATAATAAAGAAATCAGTTTGTCAGAACTCTGTGTGAATATCAGCAGCAAAACAACTTCATAATTCTAGCATTATAAAGAAGAAGAGAATGCGCTGTATTGAAAGATTTCAAAATTTGCAGCGTGGCGAATGGGCTATCTCCATTATGAACGCTAGTTTTACCAGACTGATCGCTTCCGTCTCGTACTTGATTCAGAGCATGCGTGTAATTTTGTGCGTCGGAATTGTGTACACACGCTCCGAATTTACAACAACGGATTTTGTTGTCAGAAAATTTGAGAACCAGTCAAAAAATTTCCAATGGAGCCTACACACGGTCGGAATTTTCGACAACAAGCTCCCAGCAAACAGTTGATGTCGGAATGCCCAATCATGTGTACGCGGCATAACAGTTTTAATTCTAAGATTGCCTTGTATTTGGCTCCATCCATCTTCCCATAAACTCTGACCAGCTTCCCTGTTACTGCTGAAGAAAAGCATCCCCACAGCATGATGCTGCCACCACCATGTTTTACGGTGGGGATGGTGTGTTCAGGGCGATGTGCAGCGTTCGTTTTCTGCCACACATAGCATTTTGCTTTTAGGCAAAAAAGTTCAATTTCGGTCTCATCTGACCAGAGCACCTTCTTCCACATGTTTGCTGTGTCCCCCACATGGCTTCCCGCAAACTGTAAATGGGACTTCTAATAGCTTTCTTTCAACAATGGCTTTCTTCTTGCCATTCTTCCATAAAGGCAAGATTTGTGGAATGCACAACTAATAGTTGTCCTGTGGACAGATTCTCCCACCTGAGCTGTGGATCTCTGCAGCTCCTCCAGAGTTTCCATGGGCCTCTTGGCTGTTTCTCTGATTAATGCTCTCCTTGCCCAGTCTGTTAGTTTCGACGGCCATATCATGGTAGGTTTGCACTTGTGCCATACTCCTTCCATTTTCAGATGATGGATTGAACAGTGCTCTGTGAGATGTTCAAAGCTTGGGATTTTTTTTTATAACCTAACCCTGCTTTAAACTTCTCCACAACTTTATCCCTGACCTTTCTGGTGTGTTCCTTGGCCTTCATGATGCTGTTTGTTCACTAAGGTTCTCTAACAAACCTCCGAGGGCTTCATAGAACAGCTGTATTTATACTGAGATTAAATTATACACAGGTGGACTCTATTTACTAATTAGGTGACTTCTGAAGGCAACTGGTGCCACTATTTTAGTTAGGGGTATCAGAGTAAAGGGGGCTGAATATAAATGCACGCCACACTTTTCGCATATTTATTGGTTAAAAATTTTGAAAACCATTTATCATTTACTTCCACTTGACAATTATGTGCCACTTTGTGTTGGTCTATTACATAAAATCCCAATGAAATACATTTACGTTTTTGATTGTAACATGACAAAATATGGAACATTTCAAGAGGTATGAATACTTTTTTCAAGGCACTGTAAATACAGCATGAGATACAGACACTTGTGCATGCTTTATAATTATTGGTGCACTGCTTTTCGCCTTCAGATTCCACCTTCTGAAAAATGTAATGGAGTAAATTGGGAAGGATGCAGTAGCCCCAAATTCACAAGCTTTTCCTAGTAAGTAAGCATGGTAAACTTCCTATTCAGACACTTGACAGCTATGCTGAGCTTTAGGGTTGTCAGAGAACAGACAATACATAAACTGGCAGATACATAGCAAAACAAGCTGGGGTCAAAAATAGCCGAGTGCAGAAAGCGCTAAAGGAGCATAGTACATAGTATGGTGTCTGGCCAGAGATCATCGTCAGAAGTAACCATAGTAAAGGGTCATATAAAATAATAATTGAAGCGCTTCACTCAATGATCAGTAAAAATTATACATATAAAGTGCACTACTGTGCATCCCGCACATAAATCCAAACCAGTGTGATATTCCACTAATATTCCAAGCGTTTCAAAAAACTCCAAAAACTTCAAGGAAAATTTCATTGCGCAGTGAACTCCATTTAGTACACCAGCAAACACACTAAGAGATTCACTCACGTGCGCCCCGTATCAGAAAAGCATATGAATTTTCCTTGTTCATTTTATAACCAACGGTGTTGGAAGCTTTACCTGATGAAAATGGAGGTGGATGGCAGTATCGCTTAAAAATGACAAGCAGACACCCCAATTAAGCAATTAAAGAACCACAACCACTGGGACTACTTTTATATCTCTACTACAATAGTTTTTTTTTTTTTTTATGTCTCTCTCCCTGTTTAACCACAATACTATTTAATTACCAACACTTGTTTATTTATTTTTATTTTTATTCACTATTTATATTTTAACACTTAGAATGATGGATGATTGTTCCTGTGTGTACACTTTTTAGTATTTCAATTTTATTTATTCATCTATTTATAGATGTATATGTGCAATATCACTCTAATTTTGATATAGATATTTAGAAGTTTTTGGAGTTTTTTGAAACGCTTGGAATATTAGTGGAATATCACACTGGTTTGGATTTATGTGCGGGATGCACAGTAGTGCACTTTATATATATAATTTTTACTGATCATTGAGTGAAGCGCTTCAATTATTATTTTATATGTTTTGTATGAAAGGATATTGAGCACCTTATATTTGTAGCAGCCTTACTCATATATGTGATTAGTTTCACTTTGGTTTTTTGGTTTTTCATTTAATAACCATCACAGTGCTTTGTTTTTTTCACATTCATCATAGTAAAGGGTCATGAACTCAAAAATTAAAGCAAAGTCAGGGCAAGCAGCATTTAGTCAAGATCAGGTTAGGTAAGGTAGGCAACAAAGGCCACTTGAGAAAAATTGAAGCTCCCACATGCTATCAAACTTTTGTGTAAAACAAGTTGCCCTTAAAAAGGGAGCCTGGCCAATCAGGAATTGCTCCAACATCCGCTGTGGGCAACACAACCAAGGGCCTAAAGGGAATGCTTGTGCTTGTGTGTAGACACAGGAAGAAAATCTTAATTGTAGAAGGGCCCGAAAGGGGGAGCCAAAGAGCAGTAGGTCCCAGAGAAAGAACCAGGAAGCTCATCAGAATAAACCAGCACCGAATTGGAGGGAGGAGTCTGATAATGGCACCAGCAGGCTGCACGCCGTGAGGAGTCCGTGATCTCTCCCTCTGCCTCCAGGATGAATGGCTGTTAATGCCGCTACGTCCCCCCACCGCACCTTCTCACCTGCACTTTCCAGCTGAAGATCGCCCCCGTTGAGAGAGGAGACGACGAGGAGCTGCCGGTGAATCGGTGTGCCCGCGGATGATGGAGCAGAGGCGATCGGAGCTCCTGAGTCACCTATCCCAGGTGTCCCGGCTGCTTGCTGTCTACTGTCTGCTCGCCGTGAACCGCGCTTAGTGTTCGGCTGCCGGGGGAGCTGACAGAGAGCGAAGGGCAGGAGGGATGAGAACGAGCAGTGCCGAAAAGAGCCGAACGAGCGGACAGACAGAGGTGAGCGAGGCTTTGGGCTTGAGGGAACAGAAGCCGATGGATGTGATGTGCTCCCCCCTATAGATAAAGAACAAAAAATGTTTGTGCTGGAAAAAAAAAAAAAACAATATAGAAGAGTTTGTGATACTGATGGAATAAGTCTATAGAGGAAATACTGAGAAGAAGTTATAGTGTATTCAATAAAAACCAGATGCTATAAAGTGATGCAATAAAGAAGTACATATGCTAAAGGTTTGCAGCAGAGTATTTGCAATTGGTAGCAGAGTATTTCTATGAATGAACAGAGATTGTCAGATAAACAATAAACGATCGACCAAGGATTGGATGGACAAATAGAGTGATGAATTATAAAATTTTTCTATATACTTGGGGTCCCATGGAGCTGTGTGTATAAGGAAAAATGGAGATATAAGGGAAAACACATATATCTTAGTGATATAACTCAAGACATATTTGATGAGGTTGCCCCTTTTTTTTTTTTTTTCTGTTTTTTTCTCCCGTTTTTTGAATACTGGCCATATATTGGTTAAATTGTTGAATGGTAATAGACTGTTGCACTCAGAGGATATTTCCTTAAAGAATTAAATAGTATATAAAATACATACTTTAGGAAAATAAGGGAGATAAGACAGATCGCCTATCCCTACTTTATCCCACTTCACTCCTTGATTTTTATTGGGAGGAACCTTTTTTCTTTTTTTCTCCCTCACTAAATGAGGGGTAAAACGGCAAGAGGTGGCGGAGCGGTAGCTAAATCACCACGGCCTAGTTTAGGCCTCAGCCCCGGCCCTATGAACAGATATTTAACACAAGGAGATGGGGAGGGAAAAAGACAACAGAGTACAAAGGGTCGGCAGGCAGGAAAGGAAAAGAAGGAAAAAAAGGAGAAAAAGGGTCAGAGCAAGACAACAGTGGAAATCAGTCTACTCTCAGAATCCAGAATAGATCAAGACTTGGAAGTAGATGGAGAAGGAGATATTAGAAGGGAGGAAGACCAACATACAGCTCAATTACCAACAAAATCCGATATGGAAAAAATGTTTGCGGCCCTGGAAAACTCTTTGAAGGCAGAAATGACAACAATTCATAAGGACTTGGGCCATATGCTTTCAAGAGTTGAAGAAGTAGAGATAAAAGCGCATTCCCATTTAAGAATGATAAAAGAGGGGGGCAAAATAAATATACCAAAAAAAGGAACAACAGGAACAAACTTATAAAATAGAAGATCAAGAAAATAAGGAACGAAGGAAAAATCTGAGAATCTGAGGTCTCCCGAGTCTATACAAGAAGAAAATCTAACAGAAATAATAAACAAGATTTTTAACCCTATTTTGGGAAAAGAAGAAACCAACATACTAAAAATTGAAAGAATGATTGAGTGGACAAACGGAAACAGTGAATAAAAGTGGGTGGAGATGGAAAACACAATAAGTAGGACCACATTGCACAAAAATATATGGATACCATGAAAGTTTAGAGTAATTGATTTGGAAACTCACAAATTGACTAAAAACGTCTTTAAAATTTGGGGCACAGTACACCGGAAAAAAGAATGGATATATAACTCACCGTTAATGGCCCTCACGGGAACAAATTTTTTTACACCGGGGAATGAGATATTCGCCGGTCTCGAGATAAGAAATCCACAATTGAAAGATATTACTACAAAGGGAAGGATGAAAACACGACTAGAATTAGAAGAGTCCAATGGGTGGAAGATAAGTGAATGGAAATTTTATCAGTTAAGACACTTAGTAAACACACTCCCACATCCAATTAGAGATGAAGGGGAATTAAGCCCCCTGGAAAAACTCTGCTTTACCCAAATGCCATTGAAAAATGGAATATCGAAAATTTGCGGAATATTGACAGACCTAGAAGGACAAGGAAGACCTGCCTACATAGAACAATGGGAAAAAGAACTGGATTTAAAGTTAGAAGATCACCAAGTGGAAAAGATGATAGGAATGGGATATAATAATGCTTGGGATATGAATACCATTGAAATGAATTATACATTTTTAGCAAGATGGTATTTGACCCCAGAGAGAACCCATAGATATCAACCAGAGAGATCCCCATTGTGCTGGAGAAACTGCAAACAAGGGGCAACGATGGTGCATATATGGTGGGAGTGTCCAAAAATAAAGGGGTATTGGCAAGAAATAGTGAGTAATATAAAGGAGATAACTGGTGAGAAAATAGAACAAAATATATGGACTTTCATGATTCCAAAACCCGAAAGAAACAATATATGAGAACAATAACCCCAAAACTCCTAAATGCTGCAAAGGGTTTGATCCCAAAAAAATGGTTAAATAGTGAAAAACCAGGTATAAGAGTGTGGTTTGAACAAATAGATTATTATAGTAAAATTGACCTATTGAGTAGTAGGGATATAGGACACTATAGGAAATATACTAGCACCTGGAAGGGTTGGAAAAATGTTAAAGCCTCAGATAAATATCTGGAGAAGATGAAAGAAGGTGAAGGGCTGTGAGTCAGAAAATGAAGGGACCTAGAAAGAAACAAACCAAATAAGGGGGGAGGGTATGGGAGGGATAATAGGAAGAGGGAAAGAGCGACAAGGAATAGGTAATGTAACAGGAGTAGTTCTGTTTTTTTTTTTATGTAAAATAAATTAAAGATTTAAATAACTAATAAAGATATTGCTGAATAAGCCACTATGATGTGAAAACGAGATGGGACAAAGTTGAAATAAGTCTCTCAGAAAATTTCACTGAGGTGGAAAAAAAATAAAGAATAAACCAGCACCGTAGAAGCAGGAGAAATACCAGAAAGATAAGCAAGTGATGATAAACCTGCAGTTGACTGATTGGTTGGCCTTGCTTTAGAAGGCCAACACATTTGACCATCTGGATTGATGAATTTGCTGCAAGTAACCTTACCATCTTCTACTTTCTGTGGCTTTACTTTATTTGTTTGGTGTGTTATACATAGTACACCTCATATGTCTTTGATGTCTTTGTGATTTACACCACACAAGTATTCATTATTTTACCTTTTTGTTTGCTAATGTGTGTATGCAAGAAAACTATACCAATAATTAAAATATGGAATTTGAAATGTTTTTATTACTCATTCTCTGTTCTGGATTGACACATTGAAATACTTTATCATTCTACACATACCAATATTGTTTTTCTTCCTCTAAATTTACAATCATGGTGCCAGTGCAAAAGGGCCCTAGAGGTTTCTGCATTTCAGCAACTTATGGACTTTCCTCCCTAATCTCTTCATAGCTACTTCTAAAGAACACAGCCCATTAGCACTGGGAAAGGGGCCCATATAGAAGCTTCTAGTCTTGGTATGAAATTGAATTTGCAAATAAAAACAAATCCATGTGATAGATGCTTTGTTCTTGGTAGTATATTACTAAAAAGTTGGCAATAATGTCTTAAATTTTTAAAAAGGTGGAGTCACATCTTCTTGGGCCTCATGTCAGGACTACTGTAGGGTACAGTACATGCCCGAGGTCATAGATACCAAGCACTGAAATTGAAGAAAGTGCTCCTCGGCAGTCCGTAAGACTTACCCGGAGTAAAGTGTTTTATTTTCATATGTAACTAATTTAAGAAATGTATGTCCTATTTCTTTTTTGTCTGAGTCTTTTCCTGAAGACTACAATCGAACACATACCTAAAAGCATGACTCCTGGAAAGATTGAGCGAGGCAAGCCTTCTGAAATCTTCCTACTCACAAATAGGTTAATGGCTTTTCATGAAACAGTGCAGCAATATTTCAAGATGAAAGACAGTACATGCAGGTACTTTGCGGTTTCTTCTTTTAGACTCTGAGTTTTGTTTCACTGGCTTATTTTGATAACAGGTTTACATCTTCCATTGTTCTTTGACTCACATCCCTATGTACAATATACTACAGTATCTACATTTGCCATTGGATTTTACTTATTTATTGATTATTCATAAGAGACAGAGATACAGCGAAACAATTGCAGGTTTTATATCTCTTTTCTTTTATTATACTAAACCTTTTCATTCTTTTTTGCCTATCCTTTCAGTCTGGGAAATGGATCCATTAAAATTATGTGATAAAATTAGATTAAGTGAATGCCAGATAAGGCAACAGGATTATAATATCACGGGGTTTTATTGATGATATACATTTATAAAAATGAATATATATGTTGAGATATATATATATATATATATATATATATGTGCCTGATGTTTTCATTAAATAAATCTGAATTTAGGACACTCACAATAATTATTGATTTGTATTAATACAAGTCAAAAGATTTAGTTTAAACTCTTTAATAAAACATTTAATTTCCTCCACTAATCCTTCAAATTGAATGCCTTCACTTAAAAGATGACACTGACATTGCATAAATCAATATTTATTGATCCTATTTAAAGTAAGAATATGTACACTGAGTCACATAAATCTTTCCATTCCGTATATATTTTCTTGCAGACTTTATTTCTAACTCATATGCTTTATGACCTAGCAACAGTCAGTTTAAAAAAAATGTATTTGTTACATTTAAGTTATATTTAAAGTAAACCTGTCACAAACATGGGCAATTCAAGCAGATCATGTAATGAACAATGCATAAGAAGAGTCTATCTTCAGTAAAGAGCATGTCAAAGTAAAAATAGACATTTATTTATACAATATTAAAATAACCATTAAAAATAATCCTCTGCTACAAAATTCCATGATGAATCGCTTTTTATTTCTCATATAATAGAGTAAATGCCAGTCCTGCATACTTATTGCACAGCTTGTTAAAGTGGTTGTGTGTACTTGTCTCTGTCCAGGGCACTTATGCCATGTACACACGGTTGGATTTTTCGACGGGAAATGTTCGATGGGAGCTTGTTGTTGGAAATTCCGACGGTGTGTAGGCTCCATCAGACATTTTCCGTCGGAATTTCCAACAAACAAAATTTGAGATCTGGATCTCAAATTTTCCGACAACAAAATCCGTTGTCGTAAATTCCGAGCTTGTGTACACAATTCCGATGCAAAAAATTCCACGCATGCTCTGAATCAAGTACTAGACAAAAGCGCTCAGTCTGGTAAAACTAGCGTTTGTAATGGAGCTAGCACATTCGTCACGCTGCGAATTTTAAAATCTTTTAACGCAGCACATTCTATTCTTCTTTATAATGCTAGAATAATGAAATTGTTTTGCTGCTGATATTCTCACAGAGTTCTGACAACCTGATTTCTTTATTATTTCACGTGATCTCATGAATAATTTTTTTTTTTCGTCAGATCTCCATAATAATGTTTAGAATTTTTGTTTATAGTGTTTTTTCTGTTTTTTTATCCAGATCTCCTTTTTTTTTTTATAGTGATCTGGGTACATAAATGTCATCTGCTGTAGCTCCTGATCTCTGGGAATCCTGGACTTTCTTGCACTCCCTATTATAAGTGCTCATGCCACCAATTAGGCCCTTCAAATAGGGGATGTCTGCCGTGGGGATCACAGGCTTCACAAATTCCAGAAATTGATCCAGCGCTGCCTTCCTCTTTGGTTTATTGTTATAAAAGAGGTGGTTTACCTGCCACAGACAGGGCAGCTCCCTGTACATATCAATGAATATGGG
The DNA here is from genome assembly GCF_042186555.1 of Aquarana catesbeiana. NCBI lineage: Eukaryota > Metazoa > Chordata > Amphibia > Anura > Ranidae > Aquarana > Aquarana catesbeiana. The sequence continues at coordinate 346,301,722 of NC_133327.1, read as the reverse complement.
GATAAAGTCCTCATCATTGAATAGATCCATTTTCTCTGCAAGACACAACACAAGACAAACCCTAATGTCAGGCTAAACACTCCTAATCTTGTCCCAATATAGCCCTCAATCTATAAGCAGTATAGGCTACTGATGCACCAAGTTAAAATTGTACCTTTGTTCTAACGATTGGCGCTTCCAATACTCCGTCCCCTGCTCACAGATCGTATGTAGGAGGCATGCGTGTTATGCTTTATATACACTGCGCATGCGTGAAACTCCACTCGCCCCTGACATTCTTTCTAGTCTATTCCCCACCCCTTCTCTTTCAGCGCAGTGGGAGAGCATGTCCTGATCCCGGAGGAGATTTAAGGCCTCAAATATGTCCTTTGTCGAGATGGTGGAGATGGTGGACATCGTGAAGAGGGACGACTATGATGGGAAGCAAGGACCTTACCCAAACCGAAATGTGAGAAAGGCCAAGATCATGGCTAAAGTTGTGAAATATCTGCAGAAGAATTTTGGGGTACGGCGATCCAAGGATCAACTGAGGAAACGATGGTCAGACCTGAAATTGAGGGAGCAGGATCACTACAGAAAGATCAGGAAACTGCTTCTAAAAAGTAAGTATTTGTCCTGTGTTTCTATTATTATTGTTATGTTCGTGCTGCTCCATGTGTTTTTCTTCACTGTTGTACAGTTTAAAATGACAAGTTTCGGGTTCGTGGGCACAGTAATTGTTCGTAGTAAATATCGTTCGTTCACCCACTAATACGATGTTTTTGGGAGATCCAGGTTAACTACATTTGTTCAGGTCTATTTGTATTAAAAGAAGTTTAATACATTGTTGTCTAGATGGGTTTGTAACTAGTTTGTAACTAGAATGAAAATGTAAACTTGATTCAGTGTAAGGAGAGGACACTCAGCAGCTGTTTACACATCTGGATGCAGGAGCACTAGTGTGGGACACCAGAACAAACTTGTTAGGGTGTCCCACACAGGTGCTCCAGTGGATACTAGGGGTGTCTCCATGTGTGAAAATTGTACAAAAAAGGTAAGTATTACAGCTTTAGAAAGGGAACAAAATGTCTTCAGCTTGGAACTCTGCCAAAAAAGACAATTGTACGACACTTCCAAGCAATGTTTCAGATTCCTATTTCTGCCCTCAAATATCTGTGTGCTAAGTATACCTTTTTTTTTAATTCACATAGGGGAGAAAAGACTCAGGACATCAGAGGACACCAGGGACCCCCAACCTCATAAAGAAGGGGAAATACCAACACCACAACCAGAGGATGTGGAGGAAGGAGAGGTTTATGAAGTAGGCGAAATAGTGACCACAACAGGTGAGTTTCTAAGACCACAGCTTCAGGTAATAGATGTATGCCTGCATATTTATAATACATGGTGTGTTTTTTTTTATTTTAGTTGATATGGATGTTGTGGAAGAAGAAACTCATTTCACAAGTGCAAGTGTACACGTCCTCATTGGGGAGATCATGGTGTGCAATCGGGAAGATCAAGGAAGACATCAAAGATGTTGAAAAAAGATGCAAAAACATCATTGATGTTTTAGGCAGAATCTAAAACACACCTAAATTCTTCCATTCGTTGATATTTTTAAAATGTTTGAATCTTTTTTTGAAGTATATTGAAAGCCAAATTTTAATATGCACACAGTGTGTCATCTGCCATCACGGGATATCAATGTACGCGTTTTGTGGGTGCAACCCCTTCCTCGCAACTAAAGTAGCTGAGAGGAAGGGGTTGCACCCCCGAAACACAACCATTGATCTCCCATGATGGGAGCTAGCACATGTTGACATTAGGCATGGGATCAGGAGGGAAATCCCCATTTTGACTCTCAATTTGTGTGCATCTTCAAAATTTGGCTTTCACAGGGGTGACATCATCCCATCTGATGAAGGAAATATGAACACAGTTTGGACATACTAATGTCTGATATTGCCTTCAAATTATCAAAGTTGAACTTTGTAAGTTCCTGAGTTGTGTATTGTTTTATGGTTTTAAACATGCCTGTTTAACATAAAAAAGGCTATTTGTACTGTCAAAACCAAAAATGTTATTACAAAAATATGTTGGTTTGTTCAAAAACCCTTTTCTAACGCACATGTGAATGTGCACAGAGTAAAACGTTTTCTACTCAACAATGTGAGGCTTCTTATTTGAATGCTCAGTAGCAGTTTTTGGTGTTTACAGTGACAATGGGGGTTATTTACTAAAGGCAAATCCACTTTGCACTACAAGTGCACTTTCAGTGCAGTTTCAAGTGCAGTTTAAAGTGCACTTTTGCAGTGCACTTGGAGTGCAAAGTGGATTTTCCTTTAGTAAATAACTCCCACAGTGCTTTATAATTTGCAATATTCAGGCCATTTTCGTGACTCCCAAAAATTAATTAATGGTGCTGAAAATGATGAATATTTTTATCAGTAATGCATTACATACATTAACAACAAAAACAAGGTGTGTGTGTGTGTGTAGCAGACCCACAACACAATAGTTCGCTGAAGAAGAGCTGATCACCTCATGTATCAAATAAATTACATTTGCACTATTGAAGAAAATTGGCAAAAAAAAAAAACCATTGGATAACCTAGGAGACAGCTAAAAGAAACACAAGCAGTAAATCAAAGGAAATCTTATTTCAGTTTAACTAAAATATTTATTTTTAAAATGTTTCTTAAACATTTTCTGGCATATCAATGGCCCCCCTACCCGCAAAGTACTCGACATACTTCTGTCTAACTTTGCGGGCACTTTGGGGGGGCAAGCCAGGACGGCCAGCTTCAAGCGCCGTCAGGGTTTCTTTTTGAAGTCCGGCCTCAGGCCAAACTGAGGCCACATAGTTCATTGAATTTCTCCTTAAATAGTTCTGGAAAATGCAGCATGCAAGGATTATATGGTTACGTTTATATTCCGCCATGTTGATTGCCGTAAGGAATAGGCAGAACCGACTGGCCCTTATCCCGAAAGCGTTCTCCACCACTCTTCTGGCTCTGGACAGCCAGTAGTTAAAAACCCTCTGGTCCGGGGTGAGGGTCCTCATGGCTTCAAAACGGTCAGCTGGTCAGAACGAACTAACAGAAAGCACTGAAAAACAGAAAGGCCTGAGAAGAGCGAGCTGAAAATTAGAAACGAGCGGACAAGAACGCACTGAGAATCAAATACGTACCATAAAATACGCACTGAAAAACAAGTGCGAACTGACTACACGCACTGAAAACCAGAAACGAACCCACAAGCACAAACTGAGGAGCAGTAACAATCTGAAAAGCACGAGGCTGAAAAGCACGAGGCTGAAAAGCGCAAATCATCTCTCACCAAACTTCTACTAACACAAGATTAGCAGAAGAAGTATTGAACTTCCCTTTTATAGTGCCATCATACGTGTTGTACGTCACCGCGTTCTTGACGTTCAAAATTTCCGACAACATTTGTGTGACCATGGTTTCCATTGGAAAAAAAGAAGGATTTTGTTGTGGGAATGTGCGATCGTGTGTACGCGGCATTAATGTCATTTCTGTCTGCTGCCCCCTTCCTCTGCTATCCGCATGAATCACTTCTGACAAGTTTTCCTGACACCAATAGAAAGAAGGTGATGGGAGGGATCTCCAGCCGATTGACAGCTTCAGCTTTGTTCCTGTGTGCTGTGTGGAGGGGGGGGGTGTGTCCTATCCCTCCAATCAGTTCTCATCAGCTCTGCAGAGTGTAATTTCAGCTCTCTGCCCCCTGTTTTCTAACAGTTAAGACAAGCTTTATAAATTTTGTACTTTGAATGGATGTAGAGAAGAGAAGACTGCATAAAAAAAAGGGACAACTTACCATATTTATTGGCGTATAACATGTACATTCATTTTAAGAGGGTAGTTTCAGGAAGAAAAACTTAAATTTAAATGTTTTTAAATTGGAAAAATTTTAAATAAGGAAAAATTTAAATTTTAAATAAGGAACTCTGAAGCAAGGTCAGTGCCCATCTGCAGCCTCACCATTGCCATCAATGCAGCCTGATCAATGCCCATCTGCAGCCTCACCATTGCCATCAATGCAGCCTGATCAATGCCCATCTGCAGCCTCACAAGTGCCATCAATGCAGCCTCATCAGTCCACATCAATGCAGCCTCACCATTGCCATCAATGCAGCAGCCTCACCATTGCCATCAATGCAGCCTGATCGATGCCCATCTGCAGGGACGAGCACCGACAGATTACATACAGTGAGAATCTCCTATGATAGACAGAACAGTGGTCCAATGGCGGCCCAGGAGACAGGACTTCCTATTACAGAGGCTGCCAAGTAAACAGAAGATTCTCACTGTATGTAATCTGATGACGCTCGTACCGCCCCCCTCCCTGTCCCCTCCGAGGCAGCTAAAATTGAAGTTTTGGCGTATAACACGCACACGCTATTTTCACCCGATTTTCATGGTGAAAAAGTGAGTGTTATACGTGAATAAATACAGTATATAGGAGGATTTATTTCATCTCTGTGTATCACCTAAGGCCAGTCACTTAACTGGGTATATGTAAGGGTTTACAAACACTTTAAACAGTAAAAGTAGCCACCTTGCATATGCAGACATAAGCAAAAGTTAATTCACACATGATTACACCTCTAGTACAATTCTGTACTTGTAAAACGAAACATATTGAAGTCTAATAAGCCTCACCTGATTTCTATAGGAGGCCGTATGTGGCAGCAATGGGGTTCAACTCTCCAAATGACATTGCTTCTGAGCTGAGCACATAAGTCAGATGTGTTCCTCCTCCATAAGTGCTCTGCTGGGTGCAATGGTTCCACATAAATAGTTCTGTTTGCCCTTAAGCTAGTAAATTATTAGCAGACAAAAATAATCCCACAATTACTGGTGAAAAGTGTCACTTTAAACCCCTTCAAAACAATCTCACATTCATTGGTGGTCAGTGGCATTTTTTTACTCCCTTCCCCCAAAACACTCGAACAACATTGGTGGTCAGTAACATTAAAAACCCCTCCTAAACAGTTACCCAATCATTGGTGGTCAGTGGCATTTTAAACTGATTGTATTCACTAAATTTCTCTGTTCTACCCTTCTACTGCTGTGACTTTAGCTGATGCTCTCCACTATTTAATGACAGGGGGAGCAACAGCTTTGTGCACATGCTGGGCTCAAACATAAAGGTAAACACAAGGAAGTAGGGGAACCTATTAGCAAAAGTATGTAGGCATAGGACACACCTCCTGCCACAGCCCCCTTAAAGGAGATTTGGTTGGAGAAATGATTGGTTAAACAAACACTGTTTTTTTTTACCACTAATATTCCTTTTTGACTTTTGGAATGTATAAATGCAGCAATTTAGAAATTGGATGAAAGGTTTAGCACTGAGAAACACTTTGTGATAGATAAGTAATGCATATTATATACAACTGTAGCACCCTCTAGTGTGTGCTACTAATGTAAGAGTAGGAAAAAACATATTTTGGCCAGGAATAACCTGAATTGGGTCAGGTTTATTAGAGGCCAGGGCTGGATGACTCATCCTGTCAGCTCTCTGGTGCCTCCCCTGGTGTCTGTAAGGTTGGAGAACCTTCTAGAACTAGAGAGCGAGGGTTAGGAGGAGCTGTCATGAATATTTATGGGGCCTCAGCCAAACCCTAAGCGCTGCCAGGGGGCAGAGACAACCCCATAAATAGACATGGGCCATTCCATCAGGAAAGTTAGGTGGAAGATGGAGATGGAGTGTTGAGGAGAGGCCCTTGAGGGAACCCCCTGCCGGGGAGGGGCAATACCTTGGGCTGGAGACTCGGAATAGCTGGCCTAAAAGGATCCCACCACAGGAGTAAGCTGGAGGATAGCCTTCGTTGAGGCAAAAAGACAGACAGGGCAACGCAAAAGGAGAGACTGTGAGCTTCAACAGTGCTCTCTAAAGATAGCACTGGGCTTAGCCTTCATCCTTGCCCTAGGGAATCTCTATGAAAATGTGCCAGCCGGGCAGGTCTAGGGCAGAAAGTCAGTCAGGAGGACTGTAAGGAAGATCAGCCAAGTGTAGCTGGTGGCAGCCGGGTAGGCTAGCCATTTTTCTCCAAGCAAGTGGAGCTAGGATCAGTGGCCAGAAGAGATGCAGAAGGAGGAATGTCATGCTATTTGCTCTCTGCACTACTTTGTCAAGGGAAGAGGGTTCCGGCCTGTAATGGACCTTTGCTGAACAACAAAACAATTAGTTCCCTCAAGAGTGAGCAGCAGGTGCTTTGCTGAGAAAACCATGTTTGTGCCGGAGAAAGGAAAAGTGTAAATAGGGAGGAATTTGTCCCTTTGTTCATAGTTCTGGACATTTTTTAAGCTGGGCTTCCCATAATGCCCTACCCCATCCAAGTTATCAACCACTGATAAAACATCAAAAACAAGCCAAGGGCTAATGTCTGCATTGGAGTGCATTAAGGAAATGCTGTGTGACTGGCTGTGCAGCAGTGGGGACCTGGAACACTAGCGACTCCTACGAGGTAGTGCTACACAAATACATAGATCAGACCAAAATGAGGGACAAATGAGGAGGAAAGAAGGACAGGGAACTTTGTTCCAAATGAGGAACAGTTGGGAGCTATGCGTTAACAGTGGGCAGTGCAGTCTCAAGCCAGTCTATTATCTTGGGGAAGGGAAGAAGGAGGAGGAGGGAGAAGCATGTGAGTGCCTTGCCATCCTAGGCTATGGGGCTGTGTGTTTCTATTGACGTGAACGACAAAAAGCTGCATACTCAGTAAGTGATTATTTCAGTTGCTGAACAAGCTTAAATATCTCAAATAGCCTAAAGCGGTTCTTCACCCTAGCAACAAGAAATTAAAAGTCAGCAGCTACAAATACTGTAACCAGTGCGGGGACAAGGTCATCCAGTGCCCAGGGCGAAGATGGCAAATGCCCCCCCCCAGCCTCTGGGTGGAGTAGCAGTTTAAAAGCGGTACACATTCTATCCTAATTAAATATGGGTCTCACAGTGATGTAAAAAGAAATGCCCCAGCATCAGTGTCTGAAAAAAATGTCCCTGCATTGGTGGTGTCACTATAAGGAAAAAGGCGTCACTGGAATTAAAACTGTGGTGTGAGTCCAAGAAGAACTGATTTGGTGGTGATTTGAAGAGGCAGAGAAGCTGGGAGGGTGGGGGCTCTGTGGAGTGCATATATTTAGGGGGCCCTATGAGGGAGTAAGGCTTAGTTCCCAGATGCAGCCAGGGGGTAGTAAACCAGGTGTTGAGCCGTGGCTTTACCGCCCCAGACCTGAACACTAACATTCTCCTGCTCAGGGCTGTATAGATGCCATGGCAAAACTTAAGCAGCATGTCACTTTTGACGGGTGTTGCCACTGGATGTGACAAATGCAGTTCTATGGCTCCATGCCACAACCATGTGCAATGCACATGATTTGATTGTGGTAATACAGCAGTACTGCCCCCTTACATCTGGGTCCCCAGAGTACCCCCTTACATCAGAGCCCCCCCTTTCATTAGGTTACCCAAAGCCCCCCTTGCATCTGGGTCCCCAGAGTCTCCCCTTCTTACATCAGGGCCCCCAGAGTCACCCTCTCACATCAGGGTCCCTAGTGTTCCCCCTCTTACATCACCGTTACCCCTTTTCAATAGGGTCCTCAAATTCATTTCCTTACACCAGGGTCCCCAGTGTTCCCTCCTTACATCAGAGTCATTAGAAGCCACAAAATCCCCCCTCTTACCTCGGGAGACCGCAGAGCCCTCCCCCCTTTACATCAGAGTTACCAAATTCCCCCCTCCTTAAGTCAGGGTCCCTGGAGCCACCCCCTCACATCAGGATTACCAGATTCCCCTCTCCATAAATCAGGGTCCCCAGAGTCACCCCTCACATCAGGGTCCCCAGAGCTCCCCCTTAGATGGGGTCCCTAGAGCCCCCCCTTAGATCGGGGTCCCCAGAGCTCTTAATTACATTGGAGACCCTAGAGATCCCCCTTAGATCAGTGTCCCCAGATATCAAACCTAAATCAGGGTCTCCATAAATCCCCCTTAGATCAGGACTCCAGATACCACTCTTATATCAGGGTCTCCAGAGCTCCCCCTTAGATCAGGGTCTCTAGAGCTCCCCCTAGATCACGGTCCCCAGAGATCCCCCCTAGATCAGGGTCCCCAGTGTCCCCCCTTAGATCAGGGTCTCCAGAGGTTTCCCTTATAGCATGGTCCCCAGAGATCCCCCTTAGATCATGGTTTCCAGAGATCCCCTTACATCAGAGTCCCCAGAAATCCTCCTTAGAGCAGGGTCCACAGAGATCCCCCTTATGCATGATAGGTTGGAGGAGAGTGAGGGAAAGTTTTAAAGAATAGTTAGCCTCTACTAACGCTTTATGTTTGCAATTGAGTGTTGGAACGGTTAGAACACTTGTGAGCCTTTTACTTAAAGTGTAAGTTCACCTTTACAGAAAATCTGTAAGGTCTGTAAGGTCCCACTAACCTGGAGTCCGGCGATCCTCCGCACTGACAGATCGTATTGCCGCTGTACCAGTCTAGGGATTTGAAATCCCCACGGCTTTCTCTCCTCTTCGACCGTGGTGACAGGATGGGCTACATGGGTTCTGATTGGTTGGCGTCACCCATGTGACAGTGCCCATGAATTACAATGCTCCTAAACGTACCTCCTGATGAGGTAAGTTTTGGAGATTAAGCACAGACCGGTGAGGCCGCAATCTAATGTGTCAGTGTGGGTGATCACCGCGCTCCAGGTCAGTGGGACTGGCGGGGGGGTGAGGAGGGGGTTCTGTGTAAGTTCACCTTACAGATTTTTCTGTAAAGGTGAACTTACCCTTTAAGGTGATACTGATTAAAGTGACACTAAAGGTATACTTACCTGCTCTGTTGAAGAATATTGCACAGAGCAGTCCCTTACCTCCTCTTTGGCAGTCCCCTGCCAGTGTTGACTGGCCCTCCTTCCTCTTGGTGCCTCCTTAGCAAGCTGTGTGCTATGAGAGCACCCATGTGGGCACGCTCCTGATCCATGCTTTGTGCATTAATTCATGCACACAGCACCGTTAAGCCATGCTCCCGCCCCCTCCTCACAGTTTTTACAGACAGCAGCAGAAGATTATGACTCCCTGCCCTTAGTGTCTCCTGTAAGAGCAGGAAGAGAGGAGAGTGATGCTGCAGCCAGGACAGTGGTGGATTGGTGAGAGGGGTCAGATAAGCTTTTATGGATGTGAAAGGGGGGTTAGAACAAGGTTTTTCTTTTACCCTAAAGTGGTTGTAAACCCTTACATATACCAAGTGATGTGACTGGTCTCAGGAGATACACAGAGATAAAACAAATCCTCCTGCATAAGTTGTACCTGTTTATCTGCAGTTTCCTCTTCACTACATCTGTTCAAAGTCCAGAATTATAAAGCTTGTCTGAGACTTTAGAAAAAGGGGGGCAGAGAGCTGAAATTATACACTTCAGAGCTCAGTGAGCTTCCCTATGATTGGAGAGAAGGGACACTCCCCCCCGCCCCCATTCACACAGGAACAGAGCTGAGGCTGTAAATCAGCTGGCAGTCCCTCCCCTGTCACTTTTTTTCTCTTGGTACTGCCCTGGAGGACATGTATCAATGCAAACATTTTGGTTTTTAATAGATCGTTTTTAAGGAGCAGTGATTAAAATTAAAAATTCCTTTAAATATAGTGCCTGGCTAGTTCATGTATAGAACCTGCTGCAGCAAAACCGACCTATATAAAGAAAAAAAAAATTACATTTAAATTGATTTTCCCAGCAAGCTTTCTTTATTTTGTAAACAACGGTTTGGGGAACCAGTCTGTATGATGAGGCCACAATTTAGTGCACTCGGAACAAGATTAGAGATTTTTTTGGATACATTCTGATGTCTCTTTGGCAGACTTTAGAAGGAAATCAAAATTACCACAATGAGCAAGCCTTATGTGAAGAAGCCAAATTATAGTACACTCTGGCCAAGCTTAGCTATTTTTTTTTTAGATAAAGTCAGTGACCTCATTATCACAGGAGCCAACTTGGCAATATACTGCGGCTGGGGGAACATGACTGATAAGTTGTTGTTTTTCAGTGTTCTCCCCTCTCTGTAGACTCATATTACTCCTTCCTCAACCTCAGAACCAACATCGGAATCAAGTAATGCCTGTGCATCGTCAAGGGGCAAGTGGCTGACACTGTGTTCAAATAACTCAGCTGACTTCTCCATGCCTGATGCTGGGGCTACGGCAGGAATAGCTGAGGACAAGGAGACAGGTTTAGGCTCTCTGGCAGCTGCAGTGGACTGCACATTAGTCTCTGCTTGGGTGACACAGGATGAGGAGGATGAAGATGGTTTAGTAAGCCAGTCCATCACCTCCTCTGCATGCTGTGACTGAATAGCACAGGCAACATCACTAAACAGAGACAAATGTACCCAGCCTGAGGATGGACCACGTCCACCTTTGCCTGTGAACTCATACGCTGCTGGCCCCCCCTCTACTATCTTCCCAGACATGATGGGGGGGGGGCTTATTACCCAAATTTAAGAGAAATTGGAAAATGTGTGATTGGATGCACTTTATTGAATGAAAAGTGGTGTTTGGTGCTCCTTAAATTGAGGACTGACACTGACAGAAATGTAGAATCTATAGAATAAAATAAAAAAGGCAGAACACCAGCATTGCAGTCAGAAAAACTGTGGCTGACAATTTAAAGAAAGGGGGGCAGGCAAAGGGCAAAAAAAAGACACCCCCCCCCCCCCTGCAGCAACTAAAAAAAAAAAAAAGGTATACAGCACTAAATATTATGTAACGCTGGGCTAACACACTACACTGACACACTATACTTACACACTATACTAACACTACACTAACACTCTACACTCTCAGAGTCACAATGAGTGAACACACTAACACGCTAGTTGCAAACTGAGCCCTGCTCTATCTATCTCCACCCCAACACACTGCAAAAGGTTGCTATGGGAAGGAACCTTTTATTGTGTGGGGTGGGCCTATGAGTACTGAGCTATGATTGGACAAAATCATCATCACGTTGTCTAATCAGGGCTATGAAAGTGGTCTGTGCCCTAATTGGCAAAGCCGTGCACCTGACCAACAGTTTCATCCAATTAGGGCCCTAGAATGCACTGTTGAGCGCCCCACAAATTCTGGTGTTCGCCAAACAGGTGATGTACAACCACTTTAAATGGGAAGTATGGCTAAAGCTCTTTTGGCCATAGTTCTCCTATAGGTGACAGGAGTGCCTTTTGTTCTTCACTCCTGTTTCCCAAATTCAGCCAACAGTGGGCTAAAGCCCGATGTCGGCTGATGTCACAGAGCCGGTCCAGGCTCTGCGGGGATTACGACAATAAAGTTAGGATCCACCCAGATTCTTGACTGCCAGCTGGCTCAGCATCTCACTGAGAGCCTGAGCCAGCTGCTCCAGCCCTCTCCACAGCCCAGAGCTCCAGTGAGCACTGGAGGAGCAGGGCAGAGAGTGGTGACTGATAGTCACCACTCTCTGGTTAGAGCAGACCTCAGGGGTCATGTGATCACTCGGTTCTTGGTGTACAGCTGACGGGAGACAGCTGCAGCATTGGATCAATGCTGCATCTACATAGGTGGGTATGTGTGTTTATTTTTTGAAATCCCACACCTCTATTTTTAGTTGGTAGTAAACCGCTAAAAAAAAAACAAAAAAAAAAAACTGCAAGGCAATGGCATAATGCAAGGCAATGGCATAATGTGCTAGTATGCACCGCATACTAGCACATTATGAAATACTTATCTTAGAATGAAGCCCTCCCAGCAGCGCCTGGTCACCGCTGAGAGAGCTGACATGTCCCCCCCGGCCTTTATTACAGGTTTGCGGGCTCCGGCGCTGTGAGTGGTTGGAACTGTGATGACGTCACTCCCGTGTCAGAGCCCTCAGTTCTGGCAAGAAGCTCTGAAGATCCGGCATGGTATGCCAGACCTTAAGAGTGCATGCGCCAGTGATGTCACTGGCTGCACCCAGGGTGAATATCTCCCAAATGGTGCAAGTTTAGGAGATATTAATTTTACCTACAGGCAGGGGCGTTGCTAGGTCTACAAAAGATCTGGGGCTAGAGCCCATAGCAGCGTAGTAAAGAAAGTCATACGCTTGGGCGGACAAACACATGTATATAATATACATGTGTGTGTATATATATATCCCCATAGAGCCCCCCCTTACATCAGGGTCCCCGGGGAGCCTCCCCCTTGCATCAGGGTTCCCAGAGAGCCCCCATTACATTAGGGTCCCCAGGGAGCCCCCATTACATTAGGGTCCCCAGGGAGCCCCCCTTAAATCAGGGTCCCCAGGGAGCCTCCCCCTTAAATCAGGGTCCCCAGGGAGCCTCCCCCTTAAATCAGGGTCACCAGTGAGTCCCCCACTTACATCAGGGTCCCCAGAGAGCCTCCCCTCCCCTTGGGACCCCTGCAGAGACTCGGGGCTATGGGCCCCTGATTTGGGGCTACAGCCCCAAAAGCCACCCCCTAGCGACGCCACTGCCTACAGGTAAGCTTCATTATAGGCTTACCTGTAGGTAAAAATTACAAAGTGGGCTTTACAACTGCTTTAAAGCAGTTGTAAAGTCTCATGGTTTTTCACCCTAATGCATTAAGGTGAAAAACCTTCTGTGCTTCAGCTGCCCCCTAGACCCCCCTTTTTCTTACCTGAACCCAATCGTTCCAGTGACGAGAACAAGCCCAGCAGCTCCAGCCACTGTCTCGGGTCCTCATTGGATAGACTGATAGCAGCAGGAGCCATTGGCTGCTGCCATTCAAATCCAGTGACACAGGAGCGGGGGACTGGGCCGAGTCCTGCTGTCTGTGTAAATGGACGCAGCAGCGGAACTTGTGGGCGTGCCCCCATAGAAAGCCGCTCTCCATGGGGGCACCTGATGAAGAGGAGGAGCAGGAGCGCCGCCGGGGGACCCCAGAAAAACCCTTGCACAGAGCAGGTAAGTATAACAGGTTTTTTTTTTTTTTAATGAACCTTTACAAACACTTTAAGGCAGAGAATGTTTAGGATTGGAAATTAGGGAAACAAATGTCTCTGGGAAAGGAAGATATCAGAATAAAAAACTGTCAGAATTTCAAACCTCTCTCCACTTTAGTAACAAACTGTTTTTTTTTTTGTTATCTGGGGTTCCAGTTATAGAAACGGAAGTTAAAGCGGAGTTCCACCCAAAAATGGAACACACTGCATGCGCAGTGTGTGCCTGGCTGTGAAGCCACAGCCGGGCGCCCACAGTGACAATGTCGGCACCGCAGAGAGGAGGGGGAGACGTGCGGGCCTTTGTTCCCCCCCATCGCTGGACCCTGGGACAGGTAAATGTCCGATTATCAAAAGTCAGCAGCTGCAGTATTTGTTTGTAGCTGCTGACTATTAATTTTTTTTTTTTTTTTTTTTGACAAAGCCCGCGATGTCCCCGCTGCAGGCTGCATCCATCTTCACCTCTCTTCCTTCCGGGGACGTGGACTCCAGCTCTGTGACTAGTTGGAGTGGCGTGACGTCGCTCATGCGCGTGGGAGCTGCCAGTCGCAGCACGAGCCCCTTAGAAACGGCCCTTTCTTCAGTGTGCATGCACCGATGACGTTGTTGCAGGTGTATATGGTAAATATCTCCCAAACTGTACAAGTTTAGGAGAAGGGTTACCACCTCATCCCTTTAAACCCGAACACATATTAAGTACACAGGTTCTGTGGCTGATTACGGTGGAAACTAAACTCACTTAGTGTCTTACCTGCATTCATTTAGCCTCAGAACCGTAATTAATATGTGTTCGGATTTAAAGGGATGAGGTGGCAACTCTATAAAACATACCTCCCAACTGTCCCTGATTTTGAGGGACTGTCCCTGATCTGGAGCAATATCCCTCTTTCCTCCTCATTTGTCCCTCATTTTGATCTGATCTATATAGTTGTATATAAAATGTACTTTTTATCTTTCAAAAAGTGTTTCCCAGTGCTAAACCTTTCATCCAATTTCTAAATTGTTGCATTTGTACATTTTTTAAAGCCAATATGAAGGAATAGTGGTGGTAAAAAAAAGCACTTGTGGATTTAATTAACCTTTTTTTTGGGTTAATTCTCCTTTAACCACTTAAGCCCCGGACCATTTAGCTGGCTAAAGACCAGAGCACTTTTTGCGATTCGGCACTGCGTCGCTTTAACTGACAATTGCGCGGTCATGCGACGTGGCTCCCAAACAAAATTGACGTCCTTTTTTTCCAACAAATAGAGCTTTCTTTTGGTGGTATTTGATCACCTCTGCGGTTTTTATTTTTTGCGTTATAAACAAAAAAATAGCGACAATTTTGAAAAAAACGCATTATGTTTTACTTTTTGCTATAATAAATATCCCCCAAAAAATATATTAAAAAAAATGTTTTTCCTCAGTTTATGCCGATACGTATTCTTCTACATATTTTTGGTAAAAAAAAAACGCAATAAGCGTTTATTGATTGGTTTGTGCAAAAGTTATAGTGTCTACAAAATAGGGGATAGTTTTTATGGATAATTTTTTTTTTTACTAGTAATGGCAGCGATCAGCGATTTTTATCGTGACTGCGACATTATGGCGGACACATCGGACAATTTTGACACATTTTTGGGACCATTGGGATTAATACAGCGATCAATGCTAAAAAATTGCATTGATTACTGTAAAAATGTCACTGGTAGTGAAGGGGTTAACCACTAGGTGGCGCTGTAGGGGTTAAGTGTGTCCTAGGGAGTAATTCTAACTGTGGGGGGGAGGGGCTGTGTGTGACACTACACTGATCACCACTCCCGATTACAGGGTACAGAGATCAGTGAGAGTGTCACTAGGCAGAATGGTTAGATGATTGTTTACATTAGCATCTCCCCATTCTTCCTCACCGTGAGACGATCGCGGGTATCCCCACGGACATCAAGTCTGCGGCACCTGCAATCACCGTCCTCCTGGTGGCACGTGTGCGCCCGCGAGCTGCCTCTTAAAGGGCAACGTACAGGTACGTTAATCTGCCTGTACGTGCCCTTCTGCTGCAATATATCTGCGTGAGGTGGTCGGGAAGTGGTTAAGGGGGTGTGGCGGGGGGGTGTCCTATGCCTACACACATTTGCTAGTAGGTGTGTCTCATTCCCATCTCAAAATGTTGGGAGGTATGTATAAAATTAGGAGTTATTTCCAGTACCTACAGGTAAGCCTTATTATAGGCTTACCTGTAGTTACAAGTGGTGCAACTAGGTTTACAATCACTTTAACTTTTGTCTGCAACATCAAAACAGGAAGTCTGGAGAAAGCTAACTAGAGGAGACACAAACATCAATAAAAAGCTCATAGAAGTTCTATCGCTGAACTGTAAAAAAAACAAAAAAAAAAAACTTTGGCTGCAGTTGGTAATACTTCCATATCAATGTTTGCTAAACTATTACCTGCTAAACACACACACTGATATATCGTTTCTGTCTGCATCACATGACCTGTGGGGAAATGCAGGTGATAGGTTCTCAGCTGTCCGGATGCCCGCCCCCTTACTTCTAGCGCAAAGCTCATTGGACACGCGACTTCAGCGTTAGAAAGTCCGCAGATACATTGATATTTCCCGCACGGCATTTTGCTCCAATCAATGAGCTCGCTAGTGTCGGAAGCGCGTTTTCTGATTGGCTTGTAGGCGGTGTGATGTCGCAGGAGGTGTTAGGCTCCGAATGAAGGATTGTCCCGGCCGGGTAGGCAGTGTATGGAGAACGAGCAATATGAGTGAAGAGTTTTCCGGCTCGCTCACTCCCCCATTCTCCCCGTACTTCTCCGAGAACCCGGAGCTAGGGGGCAGCCAGCACTGCACACCGCCGCGCTTCTCGTGTGCTCAGGACGGGGCTAGAGATGGCGGGAAGAGCTTCCCCTTTGATTCCTATGTGACCAGCGGCTCTCTGAAGAGGTGAGGCATGGCTCACACTAAGAGGGAAGAAAGCACAGTGTCTGTAGAGTCAGGGGAAGGACATGATTTCATGAAAGTGGAACTTTAGTCAGAAAATCGAGTCCTGCTAGATCACTTTATAACACATTATACCAATAAGTGTCTGTTTACAATCTATAATACACGCTCACCCTGCTCTGCACATGCTCAGTTGCTCTCCAGTTTTAGCCCCGTTCACATTGGAGCGACTAGTCATGCGATTTGTCAGGTCACATTGCATGAAAAGTCACAGCCTATTGCCGGTGTTCTATGGAATAGTGCATCCCCATCAGATAATGCCTCAGATGATCTGCGCATACGCAGGACACAATGACACTCCAGCTAATATGTTGATCAGCTGGCGTGATGTCAAAACTGTGCATGTGCAGCTCATCGGAGGCATTATCAGTTGATCTGGAAAGGGAGAATGTAATCGTGCAACACGCCGAAATCTGCCTGTCATGTGATCAGTAAATTCTCCCGCATGAGCAGAGAGGCAGGTAGAATCTATTTACATTCTCCCTTTGCAGAGGGTCGGATAATGCCTCAGACGATCTGTGCAGTGTTGACCTCATGCCAGCTTATCAACCTGTCAGCTGGAGTGCCGTTACGTCTTGCGCATGCGCAGATCGTTGGAGGCATTATCAGACGGGATGTATTTTTCGATAGAACGCCGGCAATCACACTGTTAAAATTGGTGCGACGTTGACTTTGCGCTCGTAGTAGTTCCTGCACTACTTTTGCTGATTCCAGGTGCGACTTGCATAGACATCTGTGCATGATGCCGCACAGATGTCTTCCAAGTCGCACCCAAAGTTGCACATACATGTGGCTTTGAAATTGACTGCAGATCTGAAATCGCACAGTGTGAACGGTGGCTTAGGCACTACTGGGTTTGTAGAGGCCAATCTGCTGATAGCCTCAAAGTGTTAATAAACCCAGGACCCTGCATTCACTTTATCTGGTCTCCCAGAGTACACAGAACATGCACATGCAATTCTTTTCATATATATGAACTGCTAAATACCTTTTCTCATCAGCAGGTAGAGCAGTCTTGTAACTTCTATCAGTGTCTGCTTAAAGCTTCTAGGAGGAGTTTTCATACTACACTGAGCTCTCCTATCAGCATCCAAGACCCCTGACCATCTGTCTGGACAGTGCTGATTGGCCCTGTGCTGATCACATGCACCCTCCCAAGAAAAAAAAAACAAAACCTCTAGCAATACACACCAAACTGAGCATGTGCAGAGTGACTCTGTCTTATTGAGACCTGTTCTGGAGTGAGTGGAAGAAGAGGAGGATCTGTGCATGCAGGATCAAACAGCCTTTTTACACAATGTGGAGGATTAACCCCTTAGGTTCCACAGTGAGTATAACAAGTATGCTTTACTACAGGGGTCTCAAACTGGCAGCCCTCCAGCTGTTGTGAAACTACAGGTCCCATCATGCTTTGCCTGTGGGAGTCATGCTTGTAGCTGTCAGCCTTGCAATGCTTCATGGGACTTTTAAGTTCACAACAGCTGGAGAGTCACTAGTTTGAGACCCCTGCTTTACTGCATATAAAGACTGATTTTATTGTTGTGGGTTTAGTAACACTTTACAGCAGAATTAAAGGAGAAGTACAACCAAAGCTCGCTTGACTGTACTTTTCCTGTGGATCACAGGAGTGCAATTCGTTCTGCGCTCTTGTGACCCGTTTTCAGCAGAGAGCGGGCTGACGTCACAGAGCTAGTCCAGGCTCGGGTAAGATTGCGCCAATGAAGTCGGGATCCGCCCACTTGTGTGGACTGGCACCCAGCTCAGCCTCTTGGAGGGCCGTGTCGCTCCCACCCCCTCCACAGCCCAGCGCTCCATTGGGGGGGGGGGGCCAGAGCAGAGAGCCAGTGACTGACATTAGCCAGCTCTCTGCTCACGGAGCTCTGAGAACCGAGCAATCGGCGGTGTCTGGTCGCTTGGTTCTCAGCCTTATTGGGGGGGGGGGGGGGGGGGGGGGGGGCGATTCGCTGAGGTAAGTATGATTAAAAAACAATAAATCCCATACTTCTCTTTATAACCCTCCTATCCTTTTACAACCAAGGAAGATGCTTCTGTTTGATCTGCAACTGTCATGGTGTTGCACATGTAATGAGTTATGACACCAGCCATTTGATGGTTTGACAGTTTGATTGAGGACACAAACAAATGTGACAGTTAGCAATCCTGACATTCCAGTAGTGTAACAGTTTTTTAAAACAGTTAAATCGATGGGTTTAGTTCTGTCTTATGATTTACGGCTGGGGCTCTGGGCTTCAGCAGAATGGCAGCCTTCGGCAAGAAGAAACAGAAACACTGCTGAAGGCAATATACGCACACACAATTTTGTAGCAGAATTATTAATGTGGAATGTATGTTCCTTGCTAAAGAACATTATTTTCTATCAAGTTGTTATGGGTAAAGTTCTGGTTTAACCTTAAAGTACAACTGAAGGCAAACTGTATTATTGTGGAGATGGGTTATAACCCCTGTCGGGTTTATATTGTTGTCTGTCCCCAATAGGGAAATTCACTCAAGTTGTCGTGAGTGCTATCACTGAAAGTGAAAGAAAATCCTAAACTTTAAGTTGTCACCAGAACAGGAATAGACGTGTAATCCTCCATTGGGTACACTAGTGCTGGTGACACCACTTGGATTCCCTCACATTGGAGTAATCTCCTCCTACTTCCAGTTGTGGGTATGGGACAGGAAGGGAAGAGAAATACCCTGAATGGGACACAGATGGCAAAAACACCTGACAGGGGCTATAACCCTCCCTTACGCTATCCAAAATGCAGAAACATATTTTTCCTTCAGTTCTACTTTAAATGTAACCACTCACTATCCAGCCCACTTCTGACATTCCTCTCATACATGTAAATTTTCATTGCTAGAAAATGAATGAATTAGAACCACCAAATATTCTACTTTTTTTTTTTTTTAACTACTTCAGCGCCGGAAGGATTTGACCAGGCCATTTTTTTGCAATACGGCACTGCGTTGCTTTAACTGACAATTGTGCGGTCATGTGACGCTGTACCGAAACAAAATTTATGTCCCTTTTTTTCCCCAAAAATAACAAATAGAGCTTTTTTTTTTTTTGTTTTTTTGAGCACCTCTGTGGTTTTTATTTTTTACGCTATAAACAAAAAAGAGCGACAACTTTGAAAAAAACACAATATTTTGTACTTTTTGCTATAATAAATATTAAAAAAAACAAATTTCTTCATCAGTTTAGGCCGATATGTATTCGATGTATTTTTGGTTAAAAAAATCGTAATAAGCGTATATTGATTGGTTTGCGCAAAAGTTATAGCATCTGCAAAATAGGGGATAGTTTTATGGCATTTTATATTTTTACTAGTAATGGCGGGGATCTGTGATTTTTATCTGGACTGCAACATTGCAACAGACACATTGGACACTTTTTTGACATTTTTTCGGGACCAGTGACATTTATACCGCTATCAGTGCTATAAATGGCCACTGATTAGATTACTGTATAAATGTAATAGCAGGGAAGGGGTTAACTGTGTTTCTAACTGTAGGGGGAGTGTGGCTGACTAGAGGAGGAGACAGATTGTTGTTCCTACTTAGTAGGAACACGCGATCTATCTCCTCTCCCCTGACAGAACCAGAATTTGTGTGTTTACACACACAGATCCCAGTTCTCGCTCTGTCACAAGCGATCGCGGGTGCCCAGCGGTCATCGCACCCACCGGGCACGAGCATTGGCTCCGCCTGCTACATCGTCTTAAAGAACCGACATATAGCTACGATGGATCGTGCAGCAGTACCAACCTGCCACAGTATAACTGCGGCGGCCGGTTGGGAAGGGGTTAAGCAGAGACCCTGAAAAATAAATTGGTGGGTGTTGCAGTTTTTTTGTCACAGTATTTGCGCAGCAGTTTTTCAAACACATTTTTGAAAGAAATACAATTTTTAAAGTGATTGTAAAGTCTTATGTTTTTTCCTATTAAAATAGCAAACATGTTATACTTACCTGCCCTGTTGCAGTGGATTTGCACAGAGCCGCCCAGATCCTCCTCTTCTCGGGTTCCTCTTCTGTGCTATTGGCTCCTCCCTCCTGTTCAGTGCCCTCACAGCAAGTAGTTTGCTATGGTGGCACCCGCATTGACTCACAACTCCCTGTGTCCGTTCAGACACGGAGCCCCAACCCACCCCGCCCACCTCTCCCACCTGATTGGCTAGCTGACTTTGACAGCAGCAGGAGCCAATGGCGCTTTGGCTGTGTCTCAGCTAATCAGGAAGGAGAATCGCGGACGGCTGAGACATTCATGGACATCGCTGGAATTAGATGGATCTCAGGTAAGTGTTAGGGGGGCTAAGGGGAGCTGCTGCACACAGAAGGCTTTTTATCTCAATGCATAGAATACATTAAGATAAAAAAAACTTTCTGCCTTTGCAGCCCCTTTAATTTTAGTGCACCCAAACACAATATAATGCCCATTTTTTTGTAAAATATAAAATGTTACGCTGAGTAAATGGCTACCAACCACGTCACGCTTTAAAATTGTGTACCCCTGTGGAACAGCCACAAAACTACGGTACTTAATCTCCCTAGCTGACGCTTTAAAAGCCTTTACAGATTACCTGTTGAGCATTGGATGTTTGACCCGAGAATTATTGCTCTGGATCTGACGTTTGCAATGATACCTCACATGGGGTAAACAGTTCAACACTTCTCTCTCTGGAGAAGAGATGCTTGAGGGGGGATATGATTTCAATTTATAAATACCATACTGGTGCCCCCTCAATAGGGATAAAACTTTTTTGCGAAAAGGAGTTTAATAAGACTCATGGCCACTCATTAAAATGAGAAGAAAAGAGGCTTAACCTTAAACTACGTAGAGTGTTCTTTACTGTAAGAGCGGCAAGGATGTGGAATTCCCTTCCACAGGCGGTGGTCTCAGCGGGGAGTATCGATAGTTTCAAAAAACTATTAGATAAGCACCTGAATGACCACAACATACAGGGATATACAATGTAATACTGACATATAATCACACACATAGGTTGGACTTTTTTCAACCTCACCTACTATGTAACGACATATATGTGGTGTGATCACCATTTTACATATGTGTGCGGGATCTATGTTCGCCTTTGCATGTGAGCAATATGTGACGTTGTCCTACCCCTTCAGCTAATAGCGGCCAATGGCTTTTATCTATTTAAATTAAAGCCTGCTCTGTCCTGAGAAACTGATGTATAATACATTAGGGTAGACTACACAACCTAAAAGATGTGTGGAACCAAGACTTGGGTGGAAATTAAAGTGGTTGTAAACCTCAGACGTGAAATATGAACAAAGCATATCCTTCTATAGTGTGTAATTGTCTCAGGGGCATGATGTGTCATTTGTCTGCTGCTTCTTTCCTCTGCTATCAGTATGAATTACTTCTGACAAGTTTTCCTGACACCAAAAGGTGACAGGTGAGGGTGCTCCATCTGATTGACAGCCTCAGCTCTGTTCTTGTGTGCTCCTTTCCCTCCAATTGGCACTCACAGCTCTCCTCCCTGATGTAACTTCAGTTCTCTGCCCCCTGCTTTGCAGAGCTGAGAGATCCTGTGTAAATTCTGCACTTTGAATGGATGAAAGGGAAAAACGGCTGCAAATAGACAGATACAACCTATGTAGGAGGATTTGTTTACAAACATTTTAAAGGGTGTGTTCACCTTTCTAATAAAAAAAAAAAAAAGAAAATGCACATTTTTTTGCAGGTAATTATTTATATTTTATGTTGGCACCCTGTTGAACATTATTACACCCATTATCAGCAGGACTAATGCAGACTGTCAGTGTGTCTGTATGCTCATACCTCCGGTATGGGCAGGCAGTTGCATAATGACAGGAAGCATCAATGAACTACCTAGAGCGCTCAACAGCACCCTGGTAGTTCATTGCAAACTATAAGCCAACAGTAGTTCATTCTCTGTGAATAATTGACTTCCCCATGTGGGCTGAGCCTCACACGACCACATACTTTTTAAATTGTGACAGTGGGTGCAGGGAGAAAACTCCTGACCCGCTGTCACAATGGAGAGGCTGCAGCAGTGGGAACATGTTACATGTTCCACCCTAAAAACAGGTGTAACATTCTCAAATGTTAACGTATCCTTTAAAGTGTTATGTGACTCAAGGGGAATTAAGGAGAAAAAACTAGAGGTCAACCGATATGGGTTTTTCTCTGGCCGATGCCAATGCCGATATTTAGAAATCCCGATGGCCGATATATAATGCCGATTTTTTTTTTTTTTTTTTTTTTCTCTTCATCTCATAAAATCTAACAGTTAGACCCCTTTCACACTGGGATGTTTTTCAGGCGCTTTTGGGCTAAAAATAGCGCCTGTAAAGTGCCTGCAAAACGGTTCCCCTGCAGAATGTGTGAATGCTCGAGTGCTTTCACACTGAGGCGATGCGCTGGCAGGATGTTAAAAAAAAAAAGTCCTGCAAGCGGCATCTTTGGAGCGGTGTATACTGCTGCTCCACCACTCCTGCCCATTGAAATGAATGCGCACCGCTGCCGAAGCGCCTACAAAGTGTTTCGGCAGCAGTGCTTCAAGGGCGCATTTAACTCCTTCCTCGGCCGCTAGCTGGGTTATAAGCGCCCCGCTAGCAGCCGAATAGCGCCGCTAAAATGGCGGTAAAGCGCCGCTAAAACTAACAGCGTTTTACCGTCAACGCATGCCTGCTCCAGTGTGAAAGCAGCCTTAAGTAATAAGTGATACAGAAAATTTTTTACATTTAAACATTTATTAAACAAAACAAACCTCCAATCAGTTCACTTGTATGTATAATTTAGATTTAAAAAAAAAAATAACTATATCTTAAATATTAAATACACAAAAACAGGTAATCAAAACTTTCGGACGAAAAAAAATGGGCTAACTTTACTGCTTTTTTTTTTTTATTTCATTAGTGTATTTTTTAAAAAAAAAATTGCGTTTGAAAGACCGCTGCGCAAATACCGTGTGACATAAAATATTGCAACAACCGCTATTTTATTCCCTAGGGTCTCTGCTAAAAAAAAATATATAATGTTTGAGGGTTCTAAGTGATTTTCTAGCAGAAAATGCAGGATTTTTACTTGTAAGCAACAAGTGTCAGAAAAGATTTAGTCTTTAAATGGTTAAACTGAGAGCTTCTACACACGGAGTTCAGTCTATTGATAAAAAAAACCTGAAGAGATACAATGTTTCTTCTTATCAGATTTGGCAGGCTGCCCAGGGAGTAGAGAAGAAAACTTCAGACAACTTACATTGACTACTATTACAGAAGTCATTTGCAAGTCCCGCTGAAGTTATAATCGGCTTTTTTTATCAGCACAATCCGCCGATGCCGATTAAGTAAAAAAAGCCAAATATCGGCCGATATATCGGTCTACCTCTAGAAAAAACACTCAAGTGGTTAATATTCCAGTGACAACCCAATAGTCAGCAGTACAAATAGAATTAATTTTTCCCAAAAAAAAAACTTCGCAGAGGGTCTAACCTTCTTACACTTTATTCAAAATTTAAAAAAAGAAAGGTTTTGCCTTTACATAAAAAGAATATGTGTAGATGCGGCGCTGGAAATATTAAGAAAAGAAACACAAAATAGTTGAATTGTGCCTAATATTCAGAAGTGGTGAAAACATACTGAAAAAAGAAAACTAAAGCAGTGTCACATAAGTGAATATATGGTAATAAATCAAATGACCAGTATACTATGGATAGGAGATCATCAATCAACAATCCAACTAGTAATTACCACTCCACAAACCTGATCAAAATAATATAAAAATAAATTAGTAAAAATTATATAAAGTGTCCATAGAGCAAGATCAACAAGTGTCCAAAACAACTTCTTATAAAGTGATGATTACAACCCAGAAACGAAGTGATGAACATATAACTTCTTCAGAGTCTCAGTATAATAAGATATCCAAGATTGTGACTTGAAAGATTTACAAAGAAGATCCCAATTGCTAAGGAATGGTGTTCATCCAATGTGAGTAAGTGATCTCCTTACCAGATGCAAGGACAGCTACGGCGGTCACACCAAACTCAGGGATTAAAGTCTCCCAAAACTCATCGGTGTAAATCCCCAGCCTCTTGATCCTTAATGCTCAAAGACCGATTGTTTTTGGGTTTACCAGACTGGAAGCTATCTTTTTCCTTTTTCTAGCGCTATGTACATCTTTTGTTTTTTTTATTTTGCCTTTACATACCCATAAAAAGTGGTCTGCCAGGGATTGTTTTATTTAAAAAAAATTTCAAGACATCTAGACCTTTATTCCATTTAAAATATTGTACTACTTTGTAGAGTGAAATACAGTGATCTCTTTAAGCGTGAAGAAAAATTACATGGTGCTACTCTTTGTCGCTGCAGCAGTATGTCTGCTACAAACTTTCTTCTTTATCTGTAGTCTTAGGGCTCTTTCACATATGCATACCTTTCAGGTGCGCCTGTCAGTTTTTCAGGCAGACCTGAACGGACGCTCCATTCACCTCTATGGAGCGATGGATGTCAGCGGTGACATGTCCACTGACATCCGATCCGCTAAATGCGGACGGATGGAAACCCTATTTTCCATCCGTCTGGCGGATCGGATGAAAACGGCCTGGCGGTCTGTTTTCGTCAGATTTCCCCCATAGAGGAGAGCGGGGCTCTGCCAGGTCCGTCCCTGCACAGTGAGCAGGGATCAACGGATCGATCCCGCCTTGAGCAAACGGAGTCTGTCAAAATGGACAGCCCCATGTGAAAGGGGGCCTTAGTTGGATTTTTGCTTTTGCGTTTAGACCCCTTTCACACTGAGGCAGTTTTCAGGCATTTTAGCGCTAGAAATAGTACCTGCAAAGCGCCTGAAAACTGCCTCCCCTGCTTTCACACCCAGGCGGTGCGCTTGGGGGACGTTCGGAAAAGTCCTGCAAGCAGCATCTTTGGGGCAGGTTGGGAGCGCTGTATACAGCACTCCCAAAACGCCCCTGCCCATTGCAATGAATGGGCAGCGCTTCGGAAGCGTTGCAAAAACGAGCTGCGCTTTACCGCGAAAGGGGTCTAATACATGTGTTGTGTTGTAAGTAGCGTAGCAACCTTGCAGTGTCAGAAGAAGCTTGTGATGTTTGCTCGACTGAAGGTGGATGTATACATCTTTATTGTTGAATTTTTCTTTTTGCAGGCTTTTGCTGAAGCTTGATCCTTCGCCAACGGATTATGAAACAGACACCATAGAGATCTTTGGGTTCCAATGGGTAACTGAAACTGCTCTTGTGGAGTCAACGGATCTTATGTTTGGATTACTCAGGTGAGGTTTGGTTTGCAATCAAATTTCATTGATCAATGCACATTTCCCATAATCATCTTTTAGGGACAGTTTAGTTGAGATGGCTCTAAAAGACTCCCAGAATAGTTTGGGCTGAAACCTAGCCAGTAACTTTTCTTTACTAGAAAGAGTAGGAAGCTTTCACTAGAGGAGCTCCAGTCTCCTGTGTAAAAAATGGAAAATTGAATACTTACCTTTCCGTAATTTTCCTTTCCTAGTGCATACCAATGACAGCATACCAATGGTTGGTTGCTCCGCCCCCGACCAACCCACAGGACCACTTTAACTCTATAAATAAAGTAGTTCCACCCTGCCGGTATTTTTGTAACTAAACCTCAGAACATTAAGGATTATTGAAGGGAGCGTGTAAGCTGCCATGGGTAGGCACCAGGAAAGGAAAGGAAAATTACGGAAAGGTAAGTATTCAATTTTCCGTTTTCCTAGTGCCTCCATGGCAGCATACCAATGGTAAAATACTCGCTTACAGGAAGGGTACTGCAATAAGAAATGTAATGAAAACTACAGCACAGATAACTGCAAGGTCTTTTCACCAAATTTTAGGGAAATAAGAACAGCAGGGTTGAAACTATAGTGCAACATGAAAGTGTTAAAGGACGACCAACTAGCCACTCGGCAAATTGTGTCGGGGAGACCCACGCTAAGGCTGTCCAAGAGGAGGCCATTCCCTGCGTTGAATGCGCATTGACCGCATCTGGAACTGGAAGACCACTAGCCAGATATGCTCTTTGGATTAACTTCACGATCCAGCCTGCCAAGGTCATCTTGGATGCTGCCATTCCTTTTTTAGTGCCTTTTGGAACCTAGCTATATCAAATCTGTGTAGTCTTGAGGAGGCTGGGTCCTCCCCGAATGCTGGAAGAACCCATTCCTGGTTGAGATGGTAGATTGAAGGCACTTTAGGAACGAATTGATGAATAGGCTGCAAAACCACCCTGTCGGGGGGGGGGGGAGGGTGATGTAGGGTTCCTGTGATCCTAGAGCTTGGATCTCCGACACTCTGCGACCCGAAGTGATGGCGATCAGGAACACTGCCTTCAAGGAAATATCCCCCAAGGTGCACCCTTCTGTGGGAGCAAAAGGAGGATTTGCTAGGATATTAAGTACGACAGTCAAGTCCCATTTGGGGTAAAATGTTTTCCTGGGAGGTCGCAATCTTAAGACTGCCTTCAAAAAGCATTCGACAAGAGGGTTTAATGCCCATCGTGTATCTGTTAGAGCTTAAAAGGCTGATTCCTGGACCTTCAGTGTGTTCAGGCCCAAACTTAAGTCCAACCCACTCTGTAAGAAGAGAAGTATATTCTGGACTCCAGGTTCCAGGGGATTAAAATGGTTAACCTCTGCCAGCTCTTTCTCCATACCCTGTATTAGGTGGAATTAGTGGAAGACTTTCTTGCCTGTAGTAGTGTTTGGATAACACTATGTGAACATCCTAACTCGCCCAACCCCTTCCGCTCAACTTCCAGGCCCTCAAGTCTAGGATTTCCGGGTGTGGGTGAGAGAAATTGTCCTGAGACAGAAGATTGTCCATGCGTGGAAGGGGAAGCGGTTTGCACAGGGCCATCCTGACTAGGAGCGTGAACCACGGTCATCCACTCCTGCTGACCTCAGAGACGGGAATCTTGAAAACAAAAGAGGCGTCTTTGCATTGAGTGGGGAGGCAAAAAGGTCTATTTGGGGAGTGCCCCATTGCTGGCATATCCAGAGGAAGACCCTCGGATTCAGGGACCATTCGTTGTTGTCGCTGAATGATCTTGACAGATGGTCAGCTAACTGATTCTTGGGCCCTGGGATATATGAGGCCCATAGATTGATCAAATTCCTCTTGGCCCAGAATGAGACTGGGCGTTACTTTGCTGAATAGTGACCTGCTGTGTGTTCCCCCTGGTTCTGGACATAGGCCACTGTCGCTCTGTTGTCCATCTGAAGAAGTATGGATTTTCCTCTGAGGGAGGCGGCTAGATGCAAGATTGCCATCCATGCTGCCCCTAGTTCCAAGATGTTTGAAACGACTTCCTTCAAATTGAATTGCCATCTCCCTTGTACTAACTAGTCTTGATAGTGTGCTCCCCATCCCAACCGACTTGCATCTGACGTAAGAATGGCCCATGTGATGGGCCCCAGGGAACAGTGAACCAGAAGGTTGGATGGTCTTGTCCACCACCAGAGATTGGACTTCATTGCGGGCGTGATCAATATCCTCTGTTCCAGGTGATTTTTCCTCCACTGAGACAGAAAACCCAACTGGAATCCCCCATAGATGCCACCTGGGCCATTTTACCACGGGTATACATGAAGAAAGGGACCCCAGCCGTTTCAGACAGTCTGATGCTGACATGGAATGGCTCGCTAGTACTTTTTTCACCTTCCCTATCAGAACAGGGATTTTCTCTGATGGGTGTGAAACTGCTTTCTCTGGAGTGTTGAAAAATGTGCCCAAATATGTCATATTCTGTGTAGGTGTGAGTTGACTTTTGGAATAATTGGTCAGCCACCCGAACCTGATCAGCGTGTCTAGGACCAATCGCACATGTATTTCTAGGCTCTCTTTGTGCTGGGATAAAATCAGGATGTCGTCTAAAATAGTGTAGCACCCAAATCCCTTTCTCTCGGAGAGGAGCTAAGATTGCCACTAGCACCTTGGTGAAGGTCCTGGGAGCTGTTGAGATTCCGAAGGGAAGGCATTGGAATTGGAGATGAAAGTCGCCTATTTTGAATCAAAGGAATGGCTGAAACAGCTGCTGGATAGGTATATTAAGATATGCATCTTGGAGGTCCCCTGGTTGTACTGATAGAAACACTGTGTTTAATGATTCAATTTTGAAATGCTCTACATGAATGTGTCTGTTCAACCTCTTCAGGTCCAATATGGGCCTCCAACCGCCCGACTCTTGGGGACCAAAAAGACTGGGGAATAAAATAGTGAATCTCTTCCCCCTGCTTCTGTCCTGTGACTCTGGTGATTGCTGCATCCATTTTGTCGCCAAACAGAGCTTTCCCATTATATGGAATACGACACCACGATTGCTTTGTTGTTGGGTCGGCCGACCATGGCTCCAGCCATAACGCCCTCCTGGCAGTGATTGAGTACAGCATAGCTCTGGAGGAACATTTTAAGACATCAAAGGCTGCTTCTGCCATGAAATCTGAGGCCAACTTCAGTTCATCCAGTGCCTTGATTTCTTCCGAGCCCACACCCTGTCTGAGCGCTGATTCGATGTTTTCAGTCCACACTCGAGATCGAGGGCAGAGCTACTGCTGGTTTACAAGCCCCACCTGCTGCCTGATAAGATTTCTTTAGATCCGAATCGATCCTTCGGTCAAGGACATCCTTAAAGGAGACTGGTTCTTCTAAAGGTAGTGTTGTATTTCTGGCTAACCTCATAATTGAGGCGTCCACCGACGGTACCGAGTCAAAGAGCTGTGCATCTGCTTCTGCCAGCCGGTATAATTTGAGCAATCGGTTATAAGCTAAGGGCCTTTTGTCCACCTTCTGCCATTCATCCATCACTACTTCCTTGATTTCTTCCATCAAAGGGAAGGCTGATAATATTTTCTTTAGGTGTGGAAAATATCTTTGTTTTGGATGGGGGCTCTGGATCTTCCTCCCATTTGGATTGTGTCCTTTACTGCGATAATAAAAGGTTCTACTAAAGCGAAGTCAAAGGCCGAAACATTTTCCTCCCCCACTTCTGTCTCGTCTTCAGAATCAGCACCTGGATCAGGTTGAGGGGTGGTTGTGTTTACTGCTGTTTCGCCTGCGGGTGGGGTTACTTGGTCTTGGCATAAGGCCAGCTCCCAGATAGAATCCTTAATCAGATTTTTGATTGATTCCATGGACTCTTGCTTGTCTCTTTCCTTGTCCACTGTGGCTTCTAGAAGGCACTGACCACATACCAATTTATCAGGTAGGGCTTGTTTTCCATACACCCAACATGCTTTATCTCCTGGATACACAGGTCTGTGCTGGGAGTCATGTCTACTTGAGGAATGTCGAGGTGATCTCTGACCACTGCAGGAAGCATGGGTCGAGGATGAGTGAGAATGACCCGAGCTCCTATGACCCTTTGATCCCCTGTCTGGAGAGTTTCTGTGGGACAACCTGCGGGATGATCCGTGATTCCGGCTATAGTAAAAGATAGAAACAAAAAAGATGTTTCAACCAGCCCGGGGTGCTCCTTCTTCCCTTTTTTTTTTTTTTTTTTTTTTTCCCCTTTTAAAAAAAAAAAAAAAAAAATGCTTACCTGACTGTTGCAGCCCTTACCCTTACCTAGTGGTATGTCGAGGATCTTTTTGATGCGGCATTAGATTACTAGGGGCAGCTGGGAAAAGACAAATTAAATTTAGACTTTGAAGAAACAAAAAAAGTTTTTTTTTATTTTTATATATAATAACCCCCGCACCCAGTACCTTGGGTGGGCTCCATAATATAGTAGGGAAAAAGAAGCGGTAGAGAAGACACCTTATTAGAGGTGTCTTCTTTGGCAGCTGGCCCCCTAATGAAGTCAAGCTCTCTTTTATCTCTAAGAGCGTTCTGGGTGTACCAAAATGGCCGACGGCCTCAGTGCGCTACTGCCCACACGCCATGATGTCACGCTGTGACCCCACTGCCTCCGCAAGCCGGGAAAGCAGAGCCAAACGGCGCGCACGAAGTGCTGCACACTCCTGAAGCAAGGAAGACACACAGAGAACGCCGCTGACCATCCGAGCTCCTGGAGGTAGAAATAACTTATTTATGTGAAATAAAAAGTATATACATAAGAGTTATGCCAAGCGAGGGAACATAGAGGCAAATGACAAGCTCCTGTTAACCCCTAAAAAGCCCAAAAAAGATCCACAGAAAAACAGACTCCCATACTTATCTGGCACCTTTAGCAGCCCAAGTAATGGGACTCCATACTGTAGGAGAGTATTAACCTGCAACGGTCACACCATAAAGCGGTGAGGTAGGGCTGATCGTGATCCTGCAGGAATGAGGACAGAGAAAAGAATACCGGCGGGGGAACAACTCTTATTTATAGAGTTAAAGTGGTCCTGTGGGTTGGTCGGGGGGCGGAGCAACCAACCATCGGTATGCTGCCATGGAGGCACCAGGAAATTAAAGTGTTACTAAACCCACAACAGTAAAATCAGTCTGTATATGCAGTAAAGTATGCTTGTTATACTTACTGTGGAACCTAAGGGGTTAATCTGCTGCATAGTGTGAAAAGGCTGTTTGATCCTGTTATAGCTGATCCTTCCCTTTCCCAACCCATCTCCTGTTACAACAGAGCTTGGGGAAAGCTGCACATGCTCAGTTTGGTGTTGTATTGCTAGAGAGTTTCTTTTTGTTTTGTTTTTTTGGGAGAGTGCATGTGATCAGCACAGGGCCGATCGGCACTGTCCAGCCAGAGGGTCAGGAGTCCTGCAGGCTCATAGGACAATCTGAATAGAATGAAAACTCCTCCTACAAGCTTTAACCAGACACTGATAGAAGTCACAAGACTGCTATATACTGCTGATGAGAAAAGGCATTTAGGAGTTTATATTTACTACAATATGTGCATTTGCATGTACATTGGGAGACAAGATATTAGTGAATGCAGGGTCCCGGGTTTAGTAACACTTTCTTGTTCAAATATTTGATAAAAAAGTTCAGTACAAATGTATTGGTAGTAGTACGGTAAAAATGGTTTACTTTCTGCTATAAAACATTTCCAAAAAAATAATAAATTTATTCATCAGTTTAGGCCGATATGTATTCTGCTACATATTTTTGGTTTGAAAAAAAAAAAACAAAAAAACAATAAGCGTATATTGATTGGCTTGCGCAAAAGTTATCGCGTCTACAAAATAGGGGATAGATTTATAGTTTTTTTTTTTTTTTTTTCTCTACTAGTAATGGCGGCAAACCAGTGTGTGTGTGTGTGTGTGTGTGTGTGTGTTTTGTGTTTGGTTTTTTTTTTTTTTTTTTAATGGGATTGCGGCGGACAGATCGGACACCTAACTGACATTTTTTTTTACACCTTTTTTTGGGAACCAGTGACATTACAGTGATCAGTGCTAAAAAATGCACTGTTATTGCACTAATGACACTGGCAGGGAAGGGGTTAAATGTGTTCCCTGCAAGTGTTTTCTAAATGTATAGGGGACTTTGTGACTGGGGAAATGCACAGATCCATCTTCCCGCTTAGCAGAAAAACAGGATCTGTGTGATCTCCCCTATCAGAACGGAAATTTGCCTTGTTTACACAGGCAGATCCTTGTTTTGTCACTGTGGGGAACGATCGCCATTAGCCGGCGGACATAGAGCCTGCCAGGCTCTATGGCCAATGGGTGCACGCACGCCCACAAAAGCTGGTTCCCCAGCTGACATACACCTACGCCGATTTGCAGGATCGTGCCACCTTGTCGCAGTATGACGGCGACTGGTCGGCAAGTGGTTAAGCTGATGCCATGACTACTGCCCTAGGTTTCCTGTTTCAGGGTTGCTCCTGTCTCTGGCTCCATCTTATAGAGCCACCCTTGCAGGCAAGGACTAGAGATGTCTCCCTACACTGTGCATCAATAGAAACACACAACCCCTAAGCCTGTGATGGCAAGGCCACTCCACTGCTCCCCCCTTCTCCGTGCTAATAGACTGACTGCACTGCCCACTGTTCTTTCTTGTGTTTACTGCAAGTTTAGCAAGCAGCAGTGAGAGAGCAGGAACCAGCAGCCTTGAAAGTTGCAAACTACAATTGATTGGGTCGGAATTTTAACAAATAGTTTACTAGGAAATGTTTGTTTTTAATGTGCTCACCATGTTAAACTAAAAATTACTGAGTCTTTTAATATCAGTTTAATCTTTTGCTTTGTGCAGTCCTATGTTCCTTACATTCTTTTTTTCATTCTTATTTTTGCTTAGGCAAAAAGTAAATGCTCTTGAGAACCTAAATCAGCCGCTCTCCTTTGACTTTGGTAAGACTTTAGTCCTCAGTGTGTAAACATGGTTAAACCCTTGATTGAAATATGACCCTGAAGTGAACTGAAATGTGTGATGAATGCCATTCTTTATGTTTGTATAACAAAGTGGTTCTTAAAAGACTTGAAGGAGAAATCCAGCCTGAGCTTGTTTGGCTGGGCTTCTCTTATGGGTCACAGGAGTGCAGTTCGTTTTGCACTCTGACCCATTTTCAGCAGAGAGCGGACTAAAATTTGCTCTCTGCTCACGTCACAGAAATCAGTCCAGGCACCGCGTCATCCCGACAATGGGAGTCTGGATCCGCCAGGTGCCTGGACTGATACCCGTCTTAGCCTTTCAGCAGCTTGCTAACACGGCCGCTCCACCCCCCTCCACAGCTCAGCGCTCCAGTGAGCGTGGAGGAGCAGAGAGGAGAGCTGCTGATTGACAGCAGCCCTCAGCTCGGATCTGTGAGAACCGAGCCATTGGCGGTGTTCAATCGCTCCGTTCTCGGTGCAGAGGCGCCAGAGAACAGATGCAGCATCGGACTGATGCTGCATCCATCTGTGTAAGTATGAATGGGCAAAAAAATAAAACTCCATACTTCTGTTTTAAGGATTTTTTACCTTAATGCATTCTCTGCATTAAGGTAAAAACTCTTTTGTGCCACAGGATCCCCCCCCCCCCTATACTGTACTTACCTGAGCTCTCTCTCCCTCCTCAATAGGGCAGATTGATAGAACCATTGGCTCCAGCTGCCGTCAGTCAAATTCAGTGACGGGGCGGGGCCGAGCAGTGTTGTTTGTGTCTAGACGCAGGCAGCGCAGCTCGTGAGTGGGGACACTTTTTTTTTGAGGGCTCAGCGCAGCTTTCTATGGGGGCATTAGCTGAAGAGGAGGAGCCAGGAGCACCAGCGGGAGACCCCAGAAGAGGAGGATCAGAGCTGCTCCATGCAATAGAGCAGGAAAGTGACACATTTATTATTTGCATTACATTTAAAAAAAATCACTTTCAATTTGTTTTAAACAGGAATTAAAGTTAACTCTTAAACTGTGAGCAGCATCCATCTCTACAGGTCTGCCATTGCCAGCCTCCTTCTAAAAATGCTAGCTGCCTGGCTATCTCTGGCTTGAACATTTGAGTCTCACTTGATGCAGAGTAATTATACAGTAAATGAAAGATGGAAAAATATTTGTGGGTCTATGACTGAAGGCAGGACCTATCCAGACAGAGTTTAGGAAAGCATCAACTGCTGCGGGTCCCATATTTCTGTTGTCACAATATTAAAGGCGAACCTTTTTAGATTTAGACTTTTATGCCGCGTTCACACGGTCGAATTTTCCGACAGGAAATGTTTGATGGGAGCTTGTTGTCGGAAATTCCGACCGTGTGCAGGCTCCATCGGACATTTTCCATCTGAATTTCCAACAAACAAAATTTGAGACCTGGATCTCAAATTTTCCGACGACAATTTGTGTGACTGTGTGTATGCAAGACAAGTTTGAGCCAACATTCGTTGGAAAAAAAACCTATGGATTTTGTTGTCGGAATGTGTGTACGCGGCATTAGAGTAGTGAGGGGTTAGAACAGGTTTATATTGCTGTCTATGTCCCTGTTGGGAAGCTTTTCTCTTTAAAGGGGTTGTAAAGGTAAAAGTTTCACCTAAATGCATTCTACGCATTAAGGTGAAAAAACATCCGACAATACCGGCCCCTCCAGCCCCCCCGTTCTACTTACCTAACCCTTCGAAAGTCCCGTGTTTGCCCCCGACATCCTCTTCGCCGCTCAGCCTGGCCATTGATTGGCTAGAGTGAATGGATTGAAAGCAGCGCAGCCATTGTCTTGCGCTGCTGTCAATCACATCCAATGACACGGCGCGTCGGGGGACAGGGCCGATAGATACAGTGAGCGGCTATGGCCGCCGGGTGTATCATGGGAGCGCGCCCGCAAGCACTCAACACCATGCGAGGGAGCTCGCATGAAGGTGTTGAGTCCTTGCGAGGGGGAGCCGAGACAGCCGCCGAGGGACCCCAGAAGACCAGGTTCGAGGCCACTCTGTGCAAAACGAGCTGTACAGTGGAGGTAAGTATAACATGTTTGTTATTTAAAAAAAATATATATAAATCTTTAGTGATCCTTTAACTATCTAATTACCAATCACTCTAGGATAGAAAGTGAAGATAAGTCAAACATTTTGAGTTGCCCCGGAGCGGGAATAGAGGGGAAACCTTCCAATGGAGGCACTTTTTCCCATGACAACTGACTAAGCCAATCCTCACTTCCTGCTCAGCTTACAGAACAGGAACTTTTAGAACAGGAAGGGAAGCAAAATCTACATTTTGGCTTTAGATATGCTCTAGTTGTATCTGATTGTCATGGAAAATTTTGTATAAAAACAGAAAAAGCATAAAAGGACTTACAAATGAAATGTATGTTGTGTGATAAGCATTTGACCTACTGGGATATTGTTAGCTGTTGGTGTGGAAATCCCTTTCTTTGGAGAGATTTCTACTTGCTCCTTTATTTTTCACTTCTTGTTCTAATAATAAAAAAAAAAAAAAAATCACTCTAATCACACACGGGTTTTAACTGTGCCCAAAATAGGGAAAGAAGTTTTGGTTTTATGAATGGTAACCCCTTCCATAGCATGAAGCCTTCTGCAGATGTGTGGGAGGGACATAAATGGCTTTGTTTCACAGGTGGTACCATAATAGTGTTTTGTTTTCATATATATGGGATATTTCTTTTCAGGGCAAGTAAGTAATGTGCACTATGAAGCAGAGGAAATCCGAAGTCAGTGTGGGAAATTTTTGCATTATGTGAAGATTTTTATATACAGGTTAGTGCATGGTCCACTATGTTTTAAGTTGTGTACCTACTTGGTAAGATTAACTTATTACTAAATCCTAATTCACCTTACAGCACAAACTCACTTTGAAGGAATCTGTGTTGAGAGAAATATAGATTCCTGACAGCCATGGTGATCCAATGGCCTATAAACCTCAGTATTGGCATGCTAGTTCTAGAAAGCAAGGACAGTCTGTACTCTTTGTCAGCATACTTGTACTGTCTCTACTCTGTGTCAATTGACCCCCTAATAAAGGACCATAAAGAGAGGGTCTGTTATATACACTATGCTATCACATTGTTTAGGAAAAAAAGAATAGCACACTAAATCAATTAAAAAAAAAAAAACATACTGCAAAATACTCATCATGCCTCTTAGCAAATACTTTGGATTGTCTACTTTCCAAAAAAGGGGTCATTTGGGGGTAATTATATTCTCCTGGCATTTTTGGGCCTCAAACTGTGATAGGTAGTGGGGAAATAAAATTGGCAAGTTGCTGCCTTTGAAAGCCTGAAGGTGGTCATTTGGATTTGGGGCCTCCATACGTGGTCTCTCACACATGTAGTATCCCCATACTCAGAAGAAGTGAAAAAAAAAAAAAGCCTCTCAGCAAGCCGCTGAGAGCCTGAGCTGGTGGCTCCCACCCCCTCAACAGCCCAGCGCTCTGAGTGCTGGAGGGGCAGAGCAGACATACCAGCTCTCTGCTCAGGGAGCCTAGCGAACCGAGCTATCAGCGGTGTTTGATCACTCGGTTCTCATCCTTAGAGCCGGCAGGGGACAGATGCAACATCGCACCAAGGCTGCATCCACCTAGGTAAGTATGATTGTAAAATAAAAACGCTCCCATACTTCTCTTTTAACGACACCAAATGCTGTATTCATTTGGACTGTCGTGCCTACAAGAATGGAAGACAAGATGAATGCATCCCGTTTTGTCCTTCCACTTCATTGCGTGTAGTTGTTAATTGCACAAGCGAGCTTTCTCAACCTTTCTAAGTGGGGTGTTAATGAGCTGTTGGGGGCAGCCCCTGCAATTGGTTCGCATGGTGCTACAGCAGTCAATTTTTTGAATGAACAAATGGTACCCCTTACAAAACAAGAGTGACAAGTCTTATACTATTTTGCCACTGCTCCCCATGTAGTCTGGGCATCCAGGGGGCTCCACTTGACTGTCTTTTCCCTCATAAATTCTAAAGCAGTATGTGTAGTCTGTGGCCCTTGTTTGATCCCATATCTGGCACACTTTCTGTAGAGATATTGCTTTATTGCAAGCCTGCCAGTAAAATGTACAAGGGACTCATCTATGCAGATGTTTTGTTGAGGGGTATACACATTTGTAAATTTCTGGCAGAGCTAGATTGAGGGGCTGAATTTTGTGGAGCCGATCGTAGTCTGGGTCATCCTAGGAATGACAGAGGGTATTGTCATTAGAATGCATACAACCCATTATTTCATATTCTGTTCCTGGCCACTGCAGCAGAGAATCAGTTCTGCGGGCCAATGTGACCGCAATTCATTCTTTTTTGTTAGGCCCCATAAGGTCAGAGACCATGATAGTTTTCCACTCAAATGGCCTAGCAAGGATAGAATTTATTTTGGCAGCAATGGTACTGTTGGGCATAAAGATTGCTTTGGTCCACAATCAAATTCTAGAGGTATTCGGTGAATAACAGCTCAAAAAAATCAAGGGGTGTTAACTTTGCTGTTTTCACCTGAACCCTGACTGAGCTGTGAATGGGGAATAACAATTGCTGTTGAATCTGGGGCAAGCCCCTCTGGGAGGTTACTATGGGTTCTACGGGCATAACGCTACAAGTGCTAGCCACCTCACCAGCTTGTTCTGCACTGCCTGGTGCTCCCCGCTTCACCATGAAATACTGCAGCGCTGGTGTACAAGGCCGCTAGTGCTCGCAAGATCACCAAAAGTAGTGCAGCGCTAGTACTTGCACCCTGCTGCATATGAAAATAATAATCAGTTTCTAGCACTTCAGCAACATGAGGTTGGGTACACCTGGTTTTAGCAGGGAACTGTTCTATGTCATCTGAGCTAGCTGTCGGGGTGACACTGCTTTCTACAGGTACAGAAAGTAGTCTGACAGTGAAGCTTCTCCTTAGCTCACATCTGACAATGTTCAGAATTCTTTAGGCATTCTTACTAGCGTACCTTTTTCTGGACCTTTTGGGTACTAAGTTTACAGGTACCTATTTTTGGTAGGAAAATTTTAAACCTATGTCCCTTATCCATCTTAACCGCCTGCCAATCACTCACAGTTAGAGATTGTTTGCCACATTATAGTAGTGTTGCTGAAGTGCTAGCAACTATGGGGAAAAAGAGCTCCAGACTAGCAATCGGGGACTGCTTGTATGCTAGATATAAAATGAACTGCTTGTGTAAGCAGAGATCAGGCCTGATCTTGCTAAAGCTGGGGTTTTGTGGACAGTGTACCAGAGGGGACAGTGATCTGAAAAATGATGTGGGGGTTTAAACGCAAGTACTGGCAGCGATTGAAGCTAATGCTGTGTTTTTGAGGACATGATACGAATGGGGACACTAGTATAGTTCTGTTCGTGATCAAGATACTGATCCGTTCAGACACTACTACTCCCCTCGGCTGAAAACCAACTCCGAGCCCGCACGTTGTGAAATTGCCAAATCCCATACTGTGCGCCTCCTTCCTCGGGGTGGGACTCCAACGCCTACATCCGGTGCCCCCCTCCCTAAAAAAAAGGGGGGGGCCGGAGGGGCAGAGAACCAGCTCCCTGACCGAGCAAGACAGCCCCATTGGCAGACCCCCACCATCCCGCAAAAGCATCATATCAACAAGTAGAACAAGTAGAACTCTCCCCCCCTAATCCCCAATCCCTGCATTGTAGTAGCTTGAGTTCAGAGTCACATCCCATGTACTTCCAGAAGAGATCTTCAGCTGGGGAAGAAGAAGAAAAAAAAAGAGGGAACCCCCTCCACCCCCCACCCACACCAGCCCCCGCCCCAGCTGATCACTCCCTGTGCTCCGTATCTCCCTTTATGACATATCAGGGATGGGAATACCCAGACTGTCACAAAAGTCCTGCGTCTCTTCCTGAAATCTCATTCTATGCGGTCTACCGTCCTTCATGACTATCAGGGATGTTGGAAACCCCCAGCTGTACTTCAGGTTAGCCCTCCTGAGTTGATCTAGAACTGGCCTCATCTGTCTCCTCCGCGCCAAAGTTCCTGCTGAAAGATCTGTAAAAATCTGTAAGTTTTTACTTTCGAAACTTATTGGGGGGACCCCCTTTAGGTTCTTCCATATGTTTTCTTTATCCTCGTACGAGTGGAACTTTACAATTACATCTCTGGGGATGTCTTGTTTTATATTTGGGGGCTTCCTCACTCTATGGACCCTGTCGATCCTCAGGGCCTCATCTTCACGCCTACCCAAAATAGGGTTGAATATCTTTCTCATCTTCTCCCCCAGATCTTCGTTCTGTTGCTCCGGGATAGATCTGATGCACAAGTTTTGGCGTCGACTCTGATTCTCCTGTTCTTCTATTCTAAAAGCCAACATGCGATTTTCAATCTGCATTTTCCTGACTTTTTCTTTTAAATCGGAGATTTCCCTTAACGTCTTTCAGGACAGCACCTTGAGAGAGCGTGGCTCCACCCACTTGACAGGAAACGCACCTCCACCAAACTTTAAAAGGAGGCTCCTTCCCACTTATCAGTTTATGTGTTTCCTCTGGCGGGAACACATGTGGGAGTTTGGAGCTCTCAAGGTTCTGTCCTGAGAGAACAGGCTCCCTACTCCACTAATTTTTTACCTACCTCAGGAGAGCCAATTCCTCCCATTTTCCACAGGCTTACGGGTGCCGGGTGGATGGGCTCCTTCTCCCTCGTCGGTGCTCGGGGAGAGCCAGAACTGCTCCGGGTATTGCTGCTCCCAGGCAGGGGCGTCAGGCATGTCAGGCGTTTTTGTTTGTTTTTTTCTTGCCTGCACATGTTTTTTCTCTGACGCCGCCGCCATCTTGGGAAGGGCAGTCAGAGGACTGCATCCGCCGGATGTGAGGTATCCGAAAGTGGGGCGGCATCTATGGAGCAGGCGCCAGGCGTCATTTCCGCCGGAAGCGCAGGGGGAGGAGGAAGGAATAGGTCTGGTGCCTATTTATTTCCGGTTCCGGTCCGGCGCACTGGTGCTATTGGAGTCCGGAACCGGCGTTTTCGCCACAGGCATCACGCTGCTGCCTCAGCATGGATTCAGGAACCGCAGCGAGTGGAACAGGCACCAGCAAGGCCCAGGTAAGGAGCAGACTGTAGTTTCTGCTCAGCTTTACTGTGGAGTCTCTCTCTAGTCCTCTTCTCTCTAAATGTTAGTGAAGTTTGAGGGTATTTTTTCCCCCTGGTGGTGGAGGGGCCTGTCAGGGCACATGAGTCTGATAGCTTTTCTCACTGTGCACCTGTGGTGAGCAACCTTGAGTAATCAGGCTGACTCTAAAAGATAGTTTGTCTTTTTTCTCTCTCTTTTTCCCTTATCATGGCAGGCCAAGAGCTCTGACCCTGGGATTAGAAAGAAATGTCCTTCATGCAAAGTTAAGTTAAATGAAGGCTGGAAAAAGGCTTTATGTCAAGCATGTATTGACTCCTTGGTGAGGGAAGAAACCACTTCCGCATGCAGTGATCTAATCGCATCTGCTAAAAAGGAATTGGATGCTACCATTCAATCCTTCAGATCCTCACTCAACTATCCGTCTGCAAGTCAGCCCACTACCTCACAGTCCTCTCAAGGCTCACTGTTAATCCCAGCAGTGGAGGCAGAGATGGGTCCTCTGAACCAGGAATGGCTTTCCCCATCCCGTTCTAATGAATCGAATGAGGATGGTGATGAGCTGGAAAATATGTCTTCCAAGTATAAATTGTCTTTGGATCAGGTGGATGGCCTTTTAAAGGCTATTTATGCTACTCTAGGCCTTGAAGAAGATCATAAGGAAATGTCTTTACATGACAAGATGTATGCAGGGCTTAGTAAGTCTAAGTCCCGTACCTTTCCAGTCCATGCAGTGATTTCTGAAACAATCAGAAAAGAATGGGCCAACCCTGATAGGAAACCATTTTTCTCCAGGGCTCATAAGAGAAGGTTCCCTTTTGATGAAGACCCAGCGGCTCTTTGGAATAAGGTTCCAAAACTTGATGCAGCCTTTTCTCAAGTGTCAAGATCTTCTGATCTAGCATTTGAGGACATGGGGATCTTAAAAGACCCCATGGATAAAAAATGGATCAACGGCTCAAGCGGACTTGGCAATCCATTATGGGCAACCTTAAGCCAGCAATGGCAACTACTTGCATCTCCAGGAACTTGGAGTATTGGGTAAATCAGCTTAAAGCTCATATAATAGCAGATTCCCCTAAGCAAGAAATCCTTGACTCCTTTTCTACCCTCTCAGCAGCCGTAGCCTATCAGGATGACAGCTAAGGCGGCAGCCCTTGCTAATTCTGTTAGACGGGCTTTATGGCTAAAGACTTGGCAAGGGGACACAGCGTCTAAAAACAAATTATACGGGGTCCCTTTTCTAGGAGACTTATTGTTCGGCCCTGATTTGGATTCAGTTCTGGACAGGACTGCAGATAAAAAGAAATCTTTTCCTGTCAAAAAAAAGAAACAACCAGTCAAACGTTTTTTTCGTCCTCAAAGGGCTCAGGAACAAAACAAGCCTCAAGAGAAAAAGAAAAACTGGTCAGGGCAGAGGGGTAAAGGCAAAGGAAATGTCCTTTTCCATCCTCCTGCGTCAGCCAGCAAGACGCAATGACAGTCGGTTACAGGTAGGGGGAAGACTACAAGACTTTCTCCCCTATTGGGCAAGCATAACAGAAAACCAGTACATTCTGAATATGCTAGCCCAGGGTTACAGTATAGAATTTTCAGATCTCCCCCTAGAAAGGTACTTGGTGACGAATCTTCCAAGAGATGTAACAAAATCCCTGGCAATGAAGAGCCTATTAAAGGATCTGATAGATCAGGGGGTTATGACTTACGTCCCACAGGGGGAGCTTTGTCAGGGATTTTATTCCCGTATATTCCTGATAAAGAAACCATCCGGAAGTTTTCGTTTAATCCTAAACCTGAAACCGCTGAACAGATCAGTCCAATACAGAAGGTTTCGTATGGACTCCATCTTCACGGTCAAAAATCTATTGACAAGGGAATGCTTTATGGCATCAATAGACCTTCGAGATGCCTATCTGCATATCCCTATAGCCCTGCAGTCCCAAAGATTCCTAAGATTGGCGAAAAATTTAGGAAAAGAGGTTCTGCACTTGCAATTCAGGGCCCTCCCCTTTGGCCTGTCTTCTGCCCCACGAAAATTTACAAAAATAATGGCAGAAGCGCTTGCACCTCTTCGCATGCAGGGGATTGCGGTAATTCCGTACTTGGACGACCTACTCCTTTTTGCCCCCTCCAGGGAAAGACTGCTAGACAACCTCGGAAAAACCCGAGGTCATCTAGAAACCCTGGGTTGGATCATAAATATGCAG
The DNA here is from genome assembly GCF_042186555.1 of Aquarana catesbeiana. Taxonomy (NCBI): domain Eukaryota; kingdom Metazoa; phylum Chordata; class Amphibia; order Anura; family Ranidae; genus Aquarana; species Aquarana catesbeiana. Next base: position 346,260,174 of record NC_133327.1, on the reverse strand, counting down.
AAGTCAAATTTCAATCCAGCCCAGAAAATACTATTCCTGGGGTATCAGATCTGTTCAAGGGAACAAAAGATTTTTCTCCCAGAAGAGAAGGGGAAGGTCCAGAAGGTGGTAGCGTCCTTACAGGCAAGCCAGGAATTATCAGTCCGACAAGTGATGTCATCCCTAGGAACCCTAACCGCAACCATACCAGCCATTCAATGGGCAAGGTTACATTTCAGGCCTCTCCAGAGCTTTCTCCTGAGAATATGGAATCACAGGTCAGAATCTCTGGAAGCAGAGGTAAAGATACCCACCAATGTCAAGAGATCGCTTTGGTGGTGGAGGAGACAGGAGAATCTGTCAGAAGGCCTGCTCTGATCATTTCCAATAGAAAAAGTGGTAACGACAGATGCCAGTGTATGGGGTTGGGGAGCTCACTTAGACCAAGACTTCACACAAGGATTGTGGTCTCGGACATAAGCAAAGAGGTCCTCAAATTGGAGGGAGTTAAAGGCAGTCGCTTTAGCTTTAGATGCCTTCTCTCCTATCCTTCAAGGTTCTCATGTCCGGGTCCTCTCAGACAACGCCACTACCATAGCCTACCTAAACAAACAGGGGGGTACAAGAAGCAAAACACTTCAGTTGCTAGCTTCAAAGATCCTGGTTTGGGCAGAAAAGCATGTTCGGTCCTTATCAGCATTCCACCTCAAAGGCACCTTAAATGTAGTGGCAGATTATCTAAGCAGAAGGCGGATTCAGGAGTCAGAATGGGGCTTGAATCCGGAAATCTTTGCATTGATTACCAGGGCCTGGGGTCAACCACAAATAGACCTATTTGCGTCAGAGGAAAATACACAACTCCCAGTATTTTTCTCTATTCACAGAAACGACAAGGCCCAGGGGACAGATGCGTTAATCCAGCCCTGGAACTTCCGTCTGGGTTACGCATTTCCTCCTTTCCAACTTATCCCGTTGGTGTTAAGAAAGATAGAGAGGGAGAAGGTGGCAGTAATCCTAATTACTCCATTTTGGCCAAAGAGGGCATGGTTTTCCACCATTCTACAGATGGCAGTCAAACCATTTTGGCGGCTGCCTCTCCGGCAAGACCTGCTCCTACAGGGTCCAATACAGCATCCGGGAGTGGCCAGTCTAAGCCTCACAGCCTGGTTTCTGAGGAACAGTTGTTAAGAAACAAGGGTCTGTCACAACCCTTGGTAACTACCTTACTTTCCAGTAGGAAAATAGTGACCAGAAAAATCTATGCTAAATATTGGAAGGTCTTCAACTCTTTTTGTCGTTCGACTAAGAGAAAAGTAAGAAATTTAGTGTCAATTTTGGAATTTCTTCAAGAGGGGGCAGACAAGGGATTGTCAGTCAGCACCCTTAAAGTGCAAGTAGCTGCTTTGGGAGTATTTCTAGAAAGACCAATCTCTTTTGAGCCCTTGGTTATAAGATTTTTCAACGCGCTTACCAGGTCTAGACCAGCTCCGGCTAATCACTTTCCCAATTGGGATCTATCAGTGGTCCTGCAAGCCCTCACAAAGGAACCTTTTGAACCACTACAAGAAATCTCTCTAAGGAATCTTACTCTTAAGACTTTGTTCTTAGTGGCAATAACCTCAGCAAGGAGAATTGGTGAGCTGCACGCCCTATCTGTTAAGAGACCCTTTTTAACTATCTACACAGATAGGGTTATACTTAAAACCGATCCGGGTTTTTTGCCAAAGGTGGCTTCAGCACACAATAGGTCGCAGGAGATCATCCTGCCAACCTTTTGCTCTAATCCTTCGGGGGAAAAAGAAGGCAAATTCCATAATTTGGATGTAAGAAGGACTTTATTACATTATCTGGAGGTAACAAGTAACTTTCGGTCCTCGGACTCTCTATTTATTCTTTTTTCTGGTAAGAAGGGCCAGCAAGCTTCTAAGGGGTCTATAGCTAGATGGCTTAAATCAACTATTCTAGCAGCCTACTCTCAATCGGGGCTATCTCCCCCGCTGGGAATTAAAGCACATTCTACCAGGGCTCAGGCCACTATATTGGCAGAAATGGCTGGTGCCACCCCAGATCATATTTGTAGGGCGGCTACGTGGTCAAGTTACCTTACGTTTGTACATCATTACAGGCTGGATCTTCTGTCAGCAAGGGAACAAGCTTTTGGCAGAAAGGTCTTGCAGGCTGTGGTCCCTCCCTAAGTGGGTAAGTCTCTGTTATCCTCTCAAGGTGCTGTCCTAAAAGACGTTAAGGGAAAAATCAAGTTAGACTTACCGGTAACTTGTTTTCCAGGAGTCTTTTAGGGCAGCAGCAACCCGCCCTTATTGTATTAAATTACTATGCTGTGACTAACCATATTCTGATTATGTGTTCCAGCTTGGGCCGGAGGTTCTCTACTACTACTGTTAAGTGGGAAGGAGCCTCCTTTTAAAGTTTGGTGGAGGTGTGTTTCCTGTCAAGTGGGTGGAGCCACGCTCTCTCAAGGTGCTGTCCTGAAAGACTCCTGGAAAACAAGTTACCGGTAAGTCTAACTTGATTTTTCTTTGGCGTAATTTCCTGACGCCTCCTCTGCATCCTCCACTCTACGCAAGAGATGTCCCATGTCCGCGCGAACGTTTAAGATTTCAGCTTTTATCACACTTTCTAGTTTAGCGAACATGTCAATCATTTCAGTTTTACTTGGTACAAGCGCCATTATTCTTTGCTCTTCAACACTGCTACAGGCGGACGCTCCTTCCAGCTCTTGATCTTCTCTGGTCCTGTCCCCCTGTCCCCCCTTTTGTTTCTGCTGGTCTTTCTTCTTATCCTTCACTCCTGTTTGTTTCGCCTCCATTCCAGGGCTCTTTAAACTAGCTTCTTTTAGATATTTTTGTATAAAACTGGTGTTCAAGCTCTCCCTTGAGTTCTGGGGTTCTGTCATGCTTCCACCCCCTGTTCGCTCTTTACCCCTAGTGATCGATATATATGGTTTAATTGTAAATTCTAGGCTTCCGCCCTCCCAATTTTCATACCACTCCACTGGTCTATGCTCTCCCTCTTAATCCGTGCCTCGGGCCAAGAGCCTTTATTGCTCAAGAAGGAGCCCCCGCAGGATATCAGGCTTTTTTCCTTTACCCAGAACCAGCTCCGCTGTTGCACTCCAGGTGAATACCCCTTCTTCCCAGTTCCTGGATTTTACTTGCCAATTTCGCCTGCTGTCCCACGTACTACACAAAACTCAGCAGAAAGGAAATCAAGGGGCCAGCAGCACAGTCCCATATGACTCAGTCAAAAAAAAAAAAAAAAAAAAAAGGAGATGATTCCAAAAGAGCCCTGAAGGGCACAGGTGTAACAGTCCTGATCTTTTATGGATTTTTTTTGTCACTGTTCGTGCAAATTTAATAAGCTCCATTTCGTGCTGAATAAAAAAAATTATTAATCTATCTTAAATAGAAAGCTATCCTTAGATTTTTACTCTAAAAAAAGCGTTTTATTAAAATTAAATGTGATAAAAATAAAAAAAATCCAATTTTAAATAAAAAAAAAAATAGTGTGGGTTTTTTTTTTTTTTTTTCTTTATCATTGATTTATTTCCATCCTGTAATCATGACAATGTATCAATAGTTATCAAAATGATTGCGGTAAAGGTCTTACGACTGGATCTTTCTTCTTTGTGATGCACTTATGTAGATTTTTAGATTCTGCAAAGCAGCAAGATGATTTTTTGGCTCATCCTTATGAGGAAATGGATGCTCAGTTTCCGTCCAAGCTCATTGAAGAGCTGCACTGTTTGAGCCTGCACATTGGACCGCTACAGGAACTTCCAAGCAGCATTCTTGGAGCTTTCACTATTCATCATCATGGCAAGGTTTGTTTAATGTATTTGCATTGGGAGGCATTTTGTACTTTCTAACCTGTTCCTTTTCTGCTCTTTCCATCTTTCACTTGCAAAGTTTTTGAGAGCCATATTCACTTTGAGAACTGTAGTTTGAAACGTTAAAATAAAAAAAAAAAGTTTGCCTATATGTTGCTATCACCAGCATTAAAGTCACAGAGAAAATGGCCCTTCGGGTCTGGTATGGATATTGAGGGGAACCCCCACGCGTAAAAAAAAAAATTATATATATAAAAACAGACTTGGGTCCCCCCCAAAATCCATACCGGACTCCTTATCCAAGCATGCAGCCTGGCAGGCCAACCCCCCTTCTGAACCATACCGGGCCACGTGCCTTCAACATGGGGGGTGGGGCGGTAATTTGGGGCAGGGGGGGCTCCATGTTGATGGGGAGTCACCCTGGGTCATCTTCCCCTCAGCCCTGGCCGGTGGTTGTGGGGGTCTACGGGGGGGTTTAGTGGAATCTGGAAGCCCCCTTTAACTATTGGGCATCCAGATCCCGGTACTCATTCACCATAAAAGTGGTAAAAACACAACGGTTTTTGTTTGACAAGTTCCTTTTTTTTTTTTTTTTTTTTCTTTTTTTTAAGACCTTTTTAAAAAAAGTTTATTTAGCAGTGTTATAGTCAGGAGCAGAGCTTTTTGTTTTACGAGTTGGTGGTCGGTGTTCGAAACTTGGATCTACATCGGGGGACCCCTTCCTTCCTTCCTTCCTTCCTTCCTTCCTTCCTTCCTTCCCTTTTTTTTTTTTTTTTTTTTTTTTTTTTTTTTATTTATCCCATACTCATTCTCATAGGGGAGGGGCCAGGATCGGGGCGCTCCCTTGTTAAAGGGGGCTTCCAGATTCCGATAAGCCCCCCCGCCCGTAGACCACCACAACCACCGGCCAGGGTTGTGGGGAAGAGGCCCTTGTCCTCATCAACATGGGGAAAAGGTGCCGGGGGGGACTAAAGCACCCCACCCCATGTTGAGGGCATGTGAAATGCTGTTTTCCAGTTCGCAGATTTTGCAGCCCCAGGCTAATCCTCTGCCAGCGCAGCAGGGTATTGCACCTGTCCCGTCGGCTGTTCCCTCCACTATTTAGCCTTTCCCACGCTCCAACGGGGCGTGACATATATCGTGGACTCGTTAACTGAATCTGTGCGTATGTCTGTAGAACTTCAGCCCTAGCCAACTCGGCAAAGAGGGCTCTCTAGCTTAAAACTTGGCAGGGGGACAGTGCATCCAAGATAAAGGGTTTATGGGATTCCAAGTACAGGGGACCTGTTGTTTTGGCCCGGGAATGAAGACCATTTTGGATCGGGTGGCCAACAAGAAAAAGTCCTTTACCATCAAGCAAAGGACAGGTGAGCAGGCTAATATGAAGTCTTGCCATTCAGAAAAAAATTGTGGCCCCAAAGGCTGAGGAACAAAATAAGTCTTGGGGTCAGAAGGGCAGGAGCTGATGGGGAGTGATGTTTTTTTTTTTTTTGCCCTCCTGAACAGCCCGAGAAACACGACAGGTTGACCATAGTGGGAGGATGATTGGGGGTTTTCCTCCCATAGTGGGAAGTGTAAGGAGGGGTTGCCGGTTGGAATTTGAGACCTCATCATCACCGATCTACCAAGGTGCTCAGAAGACCTTCTGTCCTCCCTAAAGGATCTGAAGGAGCAGAAGGTAGTGGTGCTAGTTCCATGGGGAGAGATAGGCAGAGGAATCTGCTCCCACATTTTTGTAGTACAGAAGCCTTTGGGAAAATTCAGGCTCATCCTGAACCTGAAACCTCTGAATGTCTCGTGACTTACAGGAGGTTCCATATGGATTTGGTCTTCTCAGTAAATGTGCTGCTCCCTCTGAACTGGTACATGGCGTCTATAGAATTTAAGAACGCCAACATGCATATTCCTATTGCTGAGAGTTGTCAAAAATTTCTCAGGTTGACCGTAAGACCCGGAAAAGAGCATTTCCGTCTTCGGTTTCGGGCCCTTTCCTTTGGCCTATCCTCCTCTCCCCGCATGTTTACCAAGGTCATGGCGGAGGCCTTGGTCTTTCTGTGGCTCAGTGGTATTTCTGTAATCGCGTATCTGGACGATTTGCTCCTGTTTGCTCCTTCTCTGGAGCAGTTGTCCCGGGATCTGCAATTTGCAGGAAGCATCTTGGAGAACCTGGGATGGCTCTTGAACCTAGAAAAATCCAACTTGGCCCAGAGGGTCACAATTTTTAGGTTACTAGTTGGATTCTACACAAGGGAACGTTTTTCTCCCACAGGAAAAACTTCAGAAGGTGGCTAAAGCTGTTGCAGAGCAGTCACCCGGGCTCTGTAAGGCAGGCCATGTCGGCACTGGGCTTATTGACGACCATGATCCCTGCAGTGCAGTGGGCAGGGCTACACTCTGCCCATTGCAGCTTTTCATCCTGGGGGTATGGGACCACAGTCAAAGGTTGTTGGACACCCTGGTGCACGTGCACGAGGCAGGTGAAAAGGTCTTTGGTGGGTGGAGGAAAGAGAACCTGTCACAGGCGTGGGGTCCTGCCGGTTACCAAGACCATCACAATGGATGCAAGTGGCACAGGTTGAGAGGCGTACCTAGGTTCTCGGCTGGGGCAGGATTCCTGGTTGGGAGAGGACACGAAGAGATCCTCAAACTGGAGGGAGTTGAGAGCAATTATGCTGACGCTCAGAGCATTCCAGAAAGAGCTCCGAGGACATCCATGTGCAGGTCTGAACGGACAACTCCTCAGCAGTTACATCAACAGGAATGGGGGGGCGAGGAGCAGGTCGCTGTGGGTCCTGGAGGAAGAAATTCTCAAGTGGGTCGAAGCCAGTGTACTATTCCTCTGGGCTGTGCATTTGGAGGGGGAGTTAAATCAGGTGGCTGACTTCCTCAGCAGGAAGATGCTGAGGGAAGGTGACTGGGTTCTGAATCTGGACATCTACGAGATGGTCACTCAGAGATGGGGGGTTCCGTGTGTGGACCTCCTCACTTTTGAGGGTGAATGCAAAAATGCGTCTTATCTTCTTCCTGAACTGATGGGACGGTGCACTTGGGGTAGATGCGCTCGCTCAGAGCTGGTATTTTTCCAGGCGTTATCCCTCACCCCCCCCCCCCCCCCCCCCCCCTCGCCTGTACTGTTGCCAGCTGTGCTGAGGAAGTTTCAAAACAAGGGTACACCTCTTATTCCCATCGTGCCATACTTGCCCAGAAGGCCATGGTTCTCTGTCCTGAACGATTTGGCCATGGAGCCTACCTGGACTCTGCCTTTCCGGGAGGACCTTCTTTCTCAGGGTCCGATCTGGTGTCCCCAGGGGGAGCGGTGGAATCTCGCAGCCTGGTTACAGAATAAAATATGTTGAGAGGCAAAGGATTCTCAGACCGGTTAGTGGTGACCCTTCTAGGGAGCAGAAAAAAGGAAACGCGTTCCATCTACCTGAAAATTTGCAGACGGTTTAATAGCTGGTGCGCAGAAAGCTTCTTCGACGTGCTTAGCCCAGTTGTGGTGATGGAATTTCTGCAGTGTGGGGCAGACAAGGGTCTGGCCCTTAGCACTCTGAAAGGCCAGGTGTCAGTGCTGAGTTTTTTCCTGGAGAAACCTCTTGCTGGTAACCCCTGGGTAGCTAGATTCTTCAAAGCTTTAACCAGGTAGAGGACAATTAACAATCTTCCATTTCCTACGTGGGATGTATCTTTAATGTTACAAGCATTTATAGGGGAGCCTTTTTTGCCAAAGGTTGCATCGAAGTTTCACAGAGGCCAAGAAATTATTTTGCCTACGTTTTTGTTTAAATCCTGTGCATGAACAGGAGCATAATTTTTATAGGTTGGGTGTAAATACCTACAGTACATGGACAGTAAAAAGCTGTTTAGCAAGTCTGACTCCTCCTCTTCCTTTTTTATTTTTTTTATTTTCAGGGGCTAAGAAGGGGACAAAAGCCTCTAGATGTACAATGGCAAGATGGCTTAAGTTGGCTATTAGTCAGACTTGCGTAGGGCTCACTCCACTAGAGCTATGGCGTCGTCGCAGCCTTTTCCATCTTCATCAATCACTACAGTTATCTGCTAAGGATCACCCCTGAAAGACGAGGGGAAAGTCAGTTACACTTACCGGTAACGTCTTTTCCAGGAGTCTTTCAGGACAGCACCGGTACCCACCTGAATAGTGTGTTTGTTAAAAGAAGTTTCAGACATAGGACTGTCAGGGATATTAAGGTTAGTATGAAGTGTTATTGTGTCTCCCCAGCTGGCCTGAGCTACTCTTGGAGGACTGAGGGGCTTGGCTCTGCAAGCTAAGGTGGTGTTGCATGAGAAGGGAGCAGACAAGGTCTCTTTGAGATGGCTGCCCTGAGACTCCTGGAAAAGAAGTTACTGGTAAGTGTAACTGATAATTTTTTTTTTTTTTTTTCTTTTTTCTGACAATTCTTTTCTTTACATTCAGCGGTCAGCTGGGATTGGATCATGGCACCTGCCACAGCAACCCCAAATTCTTCCCTGTGAATCCCTATTTTATGGATGTGTTATGCGCGAACTTGGCTCCGAAAAGGTGTTCATCCTGCAAAAATGATTTGCTCAAAAATATTCAGCGAGAGCGTGTTCACTGAAATACAGTATCCTATTTTAAGAAGACTTTCACTGTTCCAGTTTAAAGCCTCATTTGCTTTGCTGGTGGCTGCCTTAATAAGTAATTGTGGCTGTGGGAGTGTGTCTAAGACTCAAGGTTTGGGCTCATTGAATGCCGAGCGATTAAAAACCCTGATCATGGGGATACGGAGTCGGGTCAGCTACCTGGACGATTTTCTTCATGCACTTAGTTTATCGTGGGTGCTTTAGTGGACTTCATTCAACAGCTCTCTCGTGCCACAAGTGTTGGTGAGCAAAGTTCCCCTGAAAGAAAAAGGTTGACTTCGTCTCATTTTCTGATATCTGGGTTTGGCAGGAATGCTGCAGTTCGAATCTCCCGAAACTGCTATACTTTTTTTGAGTATTGGCAGCCTCCATCCCCTCGTACATTCTGTGCATCCACCAGTGCAAGCTTTTGAAACATATTTGGGGATCCAGACGTCTCCGAATTGATAAACCGGTTTTATTTGCTCATAGGATCAACGGTGGCGAATATAGCCCCATTAGCTCACCTTCATGAAATGCACCAAATGCCATTATGGGCCACCATTGATTTGGGGGATTCTCACCCCATCTCCATTTCCTCCTTGCCTTGGCTCCTTCTAATATACAGCCTGGCTATGTTGGGACCATGTCTTACCCACTCTTTGGGGGAATTGCTATACGCCAGCTAGGCTGGCCCGATTTTTGTTTCATCTTATTCTTCTTGTTGCTTCCGGGGATGTTCAGGAAGTGACTATGGCACATATTTGGTGGTCATGTCCTAAGGTTTGCAGACTGGGGATCAGAGCTTACACCCTTTTTCATAATATGCTTCATACTAATCTTAAAAGGGACCCTTACGAGGCCCTTCTTTGTAAACCAATTGCAGAACTGCTTTGTCCTGTTGCCTTTGCAACTTTTTCTGCAACTAAGTTGACTATTGCAAAGCCTTGGAAAACCCCTGTGCTTAGCTTTGAAGCAGTTAAGAACCGAATGAACAATATCATGGTAAATGAAAAACATGACAGCTTTTGCTTCGAATACTCATGATAAACGTCTCTGGCAACCATGGGTAGCATATACTCAACCTTCTAGATTCGATAATAAGCTTCTCTCAATTTATGTGATGACCCGTTGCACACCCAGTAGGACTCCATCTCCTCGTTTTCTGTTCTCGGCTCCTTTCTTCTTCCTTTTCCTTCTATTTCCCAGCTTTTTGGCTAGCCCTTCTCCTTCCATGTGTAATTGGCTTCATTGTCCACCCAGGCCCCCAGGCGTGGCTTTGGTGAGAATGGTTACAGCAATTGAATTTGCTTACTGGTATATTGTACACTCATCTAAATGGACATCCGCAGTCTACAAAGTTTAAATGTTTTTTGTGTTCTTCAATACCATGCTTTGGGTGGCTTTAGTCCATCGTGTATTACAGTCTGGAACTTCAAGCTTTCTTCGCTAAGGACTTATGGCCTATAGTTATCACGTTATACTGATTGTGGAGATTATGTAACACCTTTGATGCATCCCTTTGTTGGGATTTTCACTTGCGCTTGGTGCTGTAACCATCTCATTGTTGGGCTAATTTGTCAATTTGAGTTTTTAATAAATTCTTTTGCAAAAAGGAAGCGGGTTGAAAGTTTATTCTTTCAAGGGGAGTGTTTGTTTGGTCCTGCTCTGGATAACTACATCCAAATAGTAACTGTGTGGGCAAAAAAAGAAGGCAAAGCTTGTGGTATGCAAGCCTCCCACTCCTACATCCAGATAACAACATTTATTTCACCAGTCTCAGGCATCGGGCTCAAGCCCAAACCTCAGTCTCAGTTCCACAAGAAGCCCTAGACTCCAAACTCTCTAAGCCAGGTGAGCCAAGTCCTTGCAATGAAGTGGTGCCATCACTCGTTTGGGTAGGGGACCTTTGCGGGCCTTCATGGTTTGGCGAGGAAAGTTGCAGACAAGTGGGTCTGCAGCATTAGTGGCTTGAAGTTACAAGCTAGAATTTCAGAGCATTCCAGAGTTTCAGTTTCTGCTTGAACCTCTTCATGGTTCTGAAACCAAACAGCGATGTTCAGTCCATCCTAGGTCTCAAGGACTCCACTCCACAAGTTCCTCAGAGTACAGTAGTTCCAGATAGAAATTGTGGTCAGTGGTTGCCTCCCTCCCAACAGGGAGATTTTCTGGTATCTCTGGATATCAGGCGGCCCTTATCTGCATATCTAAAACTTCCCATCTCACCAAACGTTGCTGCAATTTGCGATGAAGGACCACTACTTTCAGTTTTAGGTCCTACAGTTCGACCTGTTTGCTGCTCCCAGAGTATTCACCAAGGTGCTAGCCCCGGTCTTGGAGTTCCTACATACTCAGGCGTTGTCTGGACAACTTGCTCCTGAAAGAGCAAGTTTACTGTACTTCTGGAATCCAATGCGACTCGAACAGTGCAGACTGAGTCCTGAATCTTCAGTCCCACCCAGCGGATGGAAAATCTAGGCCTGACACCCTGTCCCTTGCTCTGAGAACTCTGCATGAGGATTCTGGGAAATGTGGTGGCCTTACTCAAGGCAGCTCTCTTTGGCCTGTTTCATTCTAGGCCCCTCCAGCTTAATGTTTCATTAACATAGGACAGGCGGACACTGCTTATCAGACTTTCTGATGCAGTCGCACCTTAAATCGAGACTGTCTCTGGATTTGTAGATGTCTTCATGAATGCTAAAAATGGAGAAAGTCAGTCCTCCCACTTTCCTAGAGGATCCTGATGACAGATACCAACCTGCTGGGTTCGCATAGGATTATGAACAATCTTTGGACTTGGCCAATGCAGGAGAGGTCCCTGCTACATTTGTCCGTGCAGCTGACTGGCCTTCCTGTAAGCGTTCAGTTAGACAACATCACAATGGTGGTATACATATATCATTAGGGATGCACCAGAAATTGGGCTGCTTAGGAGAAGCAAATCTCTTATCTAGTCTTGGTTGGAATATCCTGTTCCCACCCTGCCCGTAGTCCACATTCCAGTTGTGAAAAATTGGCTGGCGGGTTTTCCCAGCCATCAACCACTCAATCTGGGGGAGTGAGCCCTTCACTCGGAGGTGTTTGAGGGACTTCAACCTGACCTCCTGTCACAAGGTCCTATAGTTCATCCTTGAAGCCAGGTTCTTGAGAGACGGGAATATCTGATTTCCTATGTGCTCAAGGCTAAGAGGGCTACTTAAAGGAAAATTTACCACAGTACTTTAAAGTGTTATTTTGCCTGGTTTGAGGCTCGTGGACTTCTTTCTTGTAAGCATGTTATTTCACGTTTGCCTTTTGTACAAGGGGTCACATGTGTTGTTTCACTGGTTAGGACTCTGTTGACTCCATGGATCTTCAGTTTGGGACTTCCTGTGTTGCAGAAGTCTCCTTTTTAAACCCATCTGGGACATTTTAGTTAGCCCTTCTAACACAAGTTATTCATCTGGTTACCATTACTTCTGCTGATAGTTTCAGAATCTACTACTTTTACTTCCTGATACTCCACCGTGACAAGGCCTTTTTACCCAAGGCGATCTCTTCATTCCATCGTAATCAGTACATTGTGTTACCTTATTTCTGTCCTAAACCCCAGATGCCAGGGGACAAGGCACTTCATATATTGGGTGTGGTTCATGCAGTTAAGAATTACCTAAAGTGAACTGCTGCATAAAATCTTGTCCGATTTCCCTTTTTTGTGCTTCCTGAGGGCCCAAGTAAGGGTCACGCAGATTACACATCTACCGATGGATCTGTCAGCTTGTTTCTAAGGGGCAGTGTTTCACAGTTTTTGGTGACTCCTTATTCTACCAGGAGTGTTGGTGCTTCCTGGGCTATTGGACATTAGTCCTCGGTAGTTCAGCTTTGTAAGGTTTCTACCTGGTCTTTGATCCATACGTTCAGGAAGTTCTACCAAGTGCATGTTTAAACTTCTGAGGGTACCACCTTTGGTCAGCAAGTCTTGCAAACTGCTGCATCAGATTCTAACCTGTTTTGTATTAGTTGTTTAGGGGCCTATTGGCTTGTTGCTGTGTTGCCCTCCCCTCATGTTCAGTGCTTTGGGACATCCTTTATTATAATATGAAGAAAATGTGATTTTTGGTTCACCGTAAAATCCTTTTCTTGGAGGACATCACAGAGCACAGGGAGCACTTCCCTCTTCCTTAACTGTTTCATGGCTTGCTTCAAAACCTGAAGTTATGCATGGACAGGGATTTACTTTTTATTTTTTAATCAATAGGAAAGTACACTGTGTATGTGTCTTCAACCTATGCCTGAAAAAGGGCCAAGCCAGGGAGCCTTCTATCTGTCTCATTCATTCTTTGTTTTTTAAGAATTCAGTGCCACAGCCCCTACTTACTAGGTAGAGTAGAGACTGTTAAATAGGTCTGCTAAATGAAGCCTGGCTCAGAGTCTCCAATGAGTTGTGGCCCTGTGCATTGTATGGCAAGTGGAATCCACAGACCACCTGGCTGCACAAAAATTAGGTGCCTGTCCTTTGGCAATATTAGACAATGATGTACCAGTTTGCTTACATGTAAGGGAACATTTTATTCCTTAAAAGTCACAATTGGCATCTGTTCTCTGCAAAATGATGAAATATGGTTAACATGATTTTATTCTTCTATGTATTGCTAGGTCTTTCCTGCTTCCTGGCATCTGCTGCATCTTTACTTGGATATTCATTGGTCCATTTTGGAAATCCTACAAATTTTAGGAGAAAAGATGCAAGGTATTTTATTCATATTTGAATATATTTCAGTTTGATTGTCTTTTACTACTAACTGTTTTTGTTTTTACACAGCAATCAAGTTGGTTATATACTGCATCCTCATATGTGCCTGCTTCGAATTTTTTTTTTAAAGTTGAACTCCATTTGTTCTCACTGTATGTGGGAACTTAGCCACCCTCTCTTGCTCACTTTCAAGTTGGACTTTGGGCTATGGACTGTGTAGTGTGCATAGAACAGTGCACATGACCACAACTTGCATGCACTGCTCAATCATAAGGAAGGTAGGGGTCAAGGAGAGGTTTGTGAGTTCATGGAGGATATATAAGGCAGAAAAACACAGTAGTAAACAATTTTTAAAAGTGGTTGTAAACCCATGCAAATGCAGGGATGTCTCCTAAACCATGCAGGTTTAGGAGATATCCAGTGTAGCTACAGGTAAGCCTAATTATAGGCTTGCCTGTAGTATAAAGTGGTTGCAAAGGGTTTACAACCACTTCAAAGTAATTTTAAAGGTTTAGAATCACTTCATCTTTTTATTAAACTAGCAAACATGTTATAGTTACCTGCTTCGTGCAATGGTTTTGTACAGGGCAGCCCAGATCCTGCTCTTCTAGGGTCTGCCGCTGGCGCTCCTGCCCCCCCCCCCCCCCTTCATTCATAGTACCACCCCTAGCACGCCAAGAATGGTACCGCTGCCTGAATCTATAGACAGTGTGGGGCTTTGCTGCCCTACCCCCGACCTCCATCTTCATAGGATTTGATTGACAGCTGCAGAAGCCAATGGCTGCTGCTATCAATCCGCCCTGTAAGGAGGGAGAGAGTTGCTGCTCTCGTGCACAATACTGGTTAAAGATTGGGCTCAGGTAAGTATTGTGGGGGCTGGGGGGGGGGGATGGGAAAGGTGTTTTTTTTTCTTTTTTTTACCTTAACGCAGAAAATGGATTGAGGTTAAAAACTTTAAGGCTTAAGAACAACTTTAAGTAAGATTCTGGCTTCTCAGTAGTACTTGTGTAGATTATTTTTGGGGAATAAGGATATTGTTTAATGTCCATTTTTTAAATGAGTTTTTGTGTCTGGAATTTAGCTTTTAATATGTAGAAATTTTGTCCAGATTTACCATAAAATATGGCAGTCCTTTATTCATTCTCCAAGCTACATGTGAACACCATCATAACATCTAGAACTGTTTGGGGTCTCTCCATCTGGCTGACCACATGGTCTAAATAGAATTTTCCTTACTTTTATTCATTGGAGTTTACTGACTCTGTGTCTAGTTTTTTTTAAATGCACCCAGCGCTGCCTTAAATGGTTTGTAAACCCTTGGCGTTTTTCACCTTTATGCATTCTATGCGTTAAGGTTGGAAACCTTCTTTAGTGTAGCAGCCCTCCAGTGCCCCCGTTTTACTTGCCTGAACCCTGTCTTTCCAGCACCGGGAATGAGCACACCCACACGGGTGTCCCTAGGAAAGTGCTTCCGGGGGGGGGGGGGGGGGGGTCAGGCACTCAATGTGAGCAGGAGCGTCGCTGAGGAACCCCAGAAGAGGAGGAGCGAGGCCACTCTGTGCAAAACCCTGGCACAGAGGAGGCAAGTATGACTCATTTGTTTAAAAAAACAAACAAACCTTTAGTCCCTTTAACATGTAATACACTTAGTTATACTCCCTTACAACCATTCCAGACGAATAATAGGATATACAACAATGCTGGTGTACATATTAAATATAATGCTTGTGTGTTGTGTATCTAATATAGATATTTTGCTTTTTTAGGTCATATTGTGTATGCTCATCAGTTTATAAATCTTTTTGGCAAAAACTTGACAAATGTGAGCTTGTTTGAGGAGCATTGTGAAAACCTAATTTGTGGTCTCATTGCCCTTGCAGCAGCCAAGTTTTCTAAGGTACTGTATTTTATAATCCTGTTGTGACTTGCTGTACTATTTGTTCTAAAGTAGGGAGGTTGAAAAGGGACAAGTCTATCCATTCCAACGGGCGTGTGTGTCAGTTTGAGTCTCATGCGAAGCACCTTTATTGTGCTTATTAACCTTTATCATAGTGGAGGTTAAAACAAATCCTAACGCCTGAACACAATTTTGCAACTTTGACATATGTTAGTAAAACTGTACATATCATCATATCAACTACTGTGTGTATCCACTACACTGGCCAAAAAGTTTACTTTTTTTGTTTGTTTTAATATTTGACTGTATGTTTCTCCCTTCAAACATAACCTACCACCAAAGAACAACCCAAAATAAATTCTATTCTTGACGATCGCAAGAATACCATATATGAGTAAATTATTTGTTGTTTGTACTCTTAGTAGGGCCCAGAAACAATGGTGCACATTTTGGCTTTTTTTTACCCTACTTAAAACACACTGATACTTATTTATCCACCTCAATACCGGACACTTTTACCCACTTCCTGCCCAGGCCACTCACTTTGAATGACGATTACTTTGTTCTGGAACACTGTACCCAAATTAAATTTTTTAGAGATGGCGGAATAGTCGGAGGCTTGCTTAAAAATTATCCACATACATATGGTACCCCTTCTGGAATAGTGGTGGTACAAGGTTCCAGTCAGACTGTCCAGTCCCGCATAAGCTTGGAAATTATACTTTTATCCTGTGGTAAAGCGTATAACTTCACGCTATATCTGGGGATGTGCTTTTTAATGTCTAGCCTTTTGGTGACATAGACAAGGGACTCATCGACACAAATATTTTTGTCAGGAGTATACATTTCCGAAAACTTACTGAAAAAAAATTGTGTTGCTGAATTTTGAACAGCTTGTCATAAGCAGGATGATTTCGATAAGGGCACAGGGAATTATCACTAAAGTGTAGAAACCCCGTGATCATGTCATAGCATGTTCTGGGCATATTAGAAGAAAAGACTGGCATGTGATATATGGGGTGGGTGGACCAGTATGTGTGGCCTTTTATTTATTTTAATTTTTTTGATTGTCCCACATTCAGTGTAAGTCAAAGAAGAACTTTAGATTATTCCACAGTGACAGGTTTCGGATTGGTGGCAATTAATTGGCTGGCATAAAGTTTGAACTGGTCCACAATTAAATTTAACAAATCCATCCCTTAAAAAAAATAAATAAATAATTAATTGGCGTTACATTTTTCATTACTATGTGAGGGCCTGGCTGCCCTGTAAAAGAGGGGATTGTAGGTTCTGCAGAATTTGTGGGCAGCCATACAGGATTTAAAAACACCTCTTGGGTGCTAGTGGTTGTCTACTGCTCCTCCTCAGATTGCCTAACTTTCTTTGCTGGGACTCCTTCCTCCTCAGAATCTGTTACTGACCCATTGCTCTCAACTGGCTGATATTCAGAATCTGAAAGTAAGAGTTCCCCGCTATGCTCATCGGTCAAGCTCTGTATCTGGAATGCCTCCTCGCTCCACATATGTGAATATGCATAGAGAGAGATCCTAAACACCGCACACTTAGCAAAGCCATTAGTGAATGGGTGAAAGCACCCTCAGCCAAATGCCGGCTTCCTCCAAAGCCACGCTCCATGACTAAGCCCCGTGGGCAGGGTGAAATGTGTTCTGGGGTGTGGCTTTGGTTGAAGCTGGCTTTTGACTGAGACTACTTTCACCGCTTTACTAATGGCTTTGCTAGGTGTGCTGTGTTTGGGGATCTTTCGCTATGCATATCCACAATGGGCATAGGCATCGCAAGATTGCGCAGCTGCATGACCCAAAAAGTGGGAGGGCGTACAGGCACGTCCTCCCAAATCGGCGCTTGTCCTGCCTAGCCATTTATATGCTCTGGCTGGATGGGAAATGGCTAAAAAGTGATGATTATTTTTTTCTCTTTTTTTTTTTTTTTTAATCCTACCTAAAATATACTAACCCTGACCTCCTCACTGACTTTGAGCCTCCTCAGATTGCCTAACTTTCTTTGCTGGGACTCCTTCCTCCTCAGAATCTGTTACTGACCCATTGCTCTCAACTGGCTGATGTGTTACATTGACTGTAACTCTAACCCTGATTAACCTAGCTCATATCTAACAGAAGAAGACCCACTTCAGTAAGGGTATGTGTACAGTCAGTGGCAAGGGTTAAGGGAAGATATCGGATTTTTAATTTGTCAGCACTCCCAGCTGATACCACTATCCAGGGAAGGGAGTTGAATGTTTTACTGCTTAACTATTTTGCAATTCAAGTTAAACCTCCTTTCCTCCAGCTTCAAATCGTGGCCTTATGTATGTGTCGGGGACCTTAGGTTAAACAGCTTTTTTGCCAGCACTGTTACTGTTAAAATATTGTCTTAAGTATGTGAGACTTTTTTTCTTGTAAAAAAAAAAAAAAATGTTTTTCACTGTTTTTTAATCCAGGTACGCCCATCTGAAGCCTTTATTAGTCAATTCTATCCTTGTATATGCATTAAAGAGATGTGGGTTTTAGTTATCCAGCTTGTTGACCATAGGAGCAAAGCCTCTTCATTGGAGGTAAGAGTTTACAAATTTCCAGTACTTTTTTTTTTATTCAAAGAGCACCAAAAAAAAAAAAAGGTTAAGGCCTCTGTTTCTGATATTCTAGTTATTTAAATGAGACGCTTGTCCTGTGTCTTCAGTGCTTCTATGCTATGGTGTCTAACTGGAGCAAGTATGCAGATCCAGACTTCTAACTTTACTTTTGACTTAAAGTATGTAAAGTAGATCAGTAATGACAGCCACCGTATTTATCAGGTGGCTAGACACTTTTAGTCTGATAATTACATAGTTGGTGAGGTTGAAAAAAGGCACAAGTCTATCAAGTCCAACGTGTGTGTGCTTTTATGTTAATAGTACATTGTATACCCCTGTATGTTGCGGTTGTTTAGGTGCCTATGTAAGAGTTTTTTTAATTATCGATGCTCCCTGCTGAAACCACTGCTTGTAAAAGAGAATTCCACATCCTTACCACTCTTACAGTAAAGAACCCTCTACACAGTTTAAGGTTAAACCGCTTCTCTTCTAATTTTAGTGAATGGCCATGCGTCTTTTTAAATTCCCTTTCGTGGAAAGGTTTTCTCCCTATTGTGGGATCACCAGTACAGTATTTGTACATTGAAATCAAATCATATCCCCTCTCAAGCGTCTCTTCTCCAGAGAGAATAAGTTCAGTGCTTGCAGTCTTTCCCCATAGCTGAGATCCTCTAGTCCCTTTATTAGCTTTGTTGCCCTTCTCTGGACCCTCTCCAGTTCCAGTACATCCCTCCTGAGAACTGGTACCCAGAACTGGACGGCATACTCCAGGTGCGGCCGGAACCAGAGTCTTGTAGAGTGTGAGAATTATCGATTTATCTCTGTTAATCTACTTTTTAATGCATGCCAATATGGGATCAGAGGCTGAAAACTGATGTACAAATATAATGATAATAAATAAATACAAGCAGACTATAGACTTGGATAAAAATGGCCGTGGTCCTTTATTATTGGCATAATAAAAATATCAATTAGCTTACTAAAATCATACCAAAACAATAATAGTTCAGCCATCAAAGCTCGAACTATATACAAACAATTAATACCAAATAGTTCAGCCATTAATGCTCGAACCATATATATATATATATATATATATATATATATATATATATATATATATATATATATATATATATATATATACGTCTTTAACGTTAATATACCATACCCCCTTACAGCAGAAGGGACCAGCCACATAACAAGAACCACGACATAGGGAGGGAGGGATGCTTCTTCTTGAAGTGCTGCCGTTGGTCTGACGACCGTTAAAATACTTCTTTCTTCTTATTGGTACTTCTAGTCACCTGACCCTTCTTAGAAACTTCCAGAATTTTTTAATAAAGTTTATTGAAAACAGTTAAATGATCAATAATATACATTACAATAACTGCCTATTTGTTTCAGTCCCTGTTCCCATAGGCAGGGGTCGCTAATGAGCTTCTCCTGCCTTTCATTCTGTTGGCCTTGCTTGCAGCAGCTTGGCATTGCATGCAATTGCTGAGCCTATCATCTACTAGGACCCCCAGGTCCTTTTCCATTTTAGATTCCCCCAGAAGTGAGTAATGAAGTAGCGAGTAATGAAGTGTAATTTTCCTCTGACAGCATTATTTTAATATGCTTTAAATTTTGTATAGCAAAAGTGTGCCTGTGGAATTGGATGAACACTAAATTCCTTTTTAAACATTTCCTAGTGCTATGATTTTATAATAGTGTACAGAGCTTAGCTGTTTTTGGCTCAATATTTGCTGTGACATTGGCAACAGCCACTGTGAAAGATGTATCTGTCTTTTACTTACCTGGTAAAGGGGAACTATATGGGCAGAGTCTGGCATGTCTCTCTTGTAAGCAGGGTGGATTTGATTTAAATCACTAGTAAAACGGCTTGATTTAAGTCAACTCGATTTAAATCCATAGTTTTTTTAAATAAAAACTGTCATCCCTGTCCCGTAGCGGCTGCTCCTCTGACCTGCTGTTGACTCACCAACAGTCCCATTCACTTTAATGGGACAGCTAGTGATGCTGCAGTGACACAACAAGGTGAGGGACGTGGCGACAGTAGGTGAGTGGATGCCCGCTAAGGCTCCATTCACACTAGCTTGTTTTTTGATGCATTTTGCATTTTGCAGAAGTGCATGGGAATTTTTTAATATGGGTTCCTATGGAACATGTTCACATCAATGCATTTATGTACCTCTGCGTTTTTGGAAAGGATCAGGGACTTTTTTTCATGCAAAATGCAGCGTTTTGCATGTAATAGAATTTAATGGACCAGCATCAAAAACGCAAGTACGGCGTTTTTAGCTTTTTTTTTTTTTTTTGACTGTATACAGTCTAAAAAAAAAACTGTAAAAAAAAAAACGCTGTAAAAACGTGGCAAGCACCACAAAAAACTCTGCAGAAACGCTCAAAAGCAACATGCATAGGTGTGAATCGAGCCTAACAGGCACTGACTGAAATGACAGGTGCTCTTAAAATGTAAGGACTCATTCTTGCCTGTAGTTAGAATCTTTGATATTTGCAAACAAAATTAAGGTTTCCTATTTAGAATAATAAGCTGTCAGGTTAGTAAAACAGCGATATCAGAACCAATCCAATCATACAGTTTGTAATGTACAATAGGATAAAGGAATATTCCTGAACTTTGTTTTGTCTCATGGTTACTGTGAAACTGTGTGAGTGCATCAATGCAGTGCATGTTATCTCAGCTTGCAGAGCTTGGATTCATTGAACGAGTTTACCAAAAAATGTACATATTGCAGAATATACAGGCTCATCTACATAACTAAACTCCATTTTTTTTTATGCTGAATAAACTAAATTATTAAAGTATCTTAAATAAAAAACTATTTTTAGATAGTTTTTTACTCCAAAAGCATTTCATTAAAATTGATAAAAAATAAAAAAAATTAGATTTAGATAAAAAAAAAAAAAAACAGTTTAAAAAAAAATCATTGATTTTTATTCACCCTGCTTGTAAGCAAGAAAAACATTGTGGAAAGGAAGTTTTATCGGGTACACATTTTTAAAGTAATTTTTGTGTTTCAGAACTTCTGGAGCTTACTCAGTATTTTATTGCGGAAGCTTCTTCATGGTCCTGGAGGAGGTAGTGAAGCACATTACATCTGCAATGTAGTAAAATGTAAAGATACCTTGGGCCTCTGTTGGTGGATTATTGCACACCTTTCACCACTGTATCAGCTGGATCGGAATGGGAATCCAGAAGAGCGTGTAAGTTTATTTATTATAAGCGCTATAATATTGGCACAGGGTCAGTTTTATTTTTTTTTATGCCTTTTTACTTATAAGTAGGCATACCCCTCTATGTTACATTCCGCTTATTTACAAGGTACCTCTCTGCGTTGCATACATTGAAAGTGAAAAAGAATTTTTTTTTTTTTTATTGATCACACAGTAAATGACATAAGCAGATTTAGGGATGACTTGGTTATAGGTAGATACTTTCAGATGTTTGGACACTGGTGAAAATGGCTGTGAGGTCCTCAGTATAACCCCTCCTGCTCCCAGTAAGCCTCTACTCTTTGCTAGTGTCTTTAGGTGTTGGATGTCTCCTTCCTGTCTACTGAGTGGGATATTGTTTAGTATACAATCCACTTTTTTTCTTCCCTGTGTTCTGGCCACACATCCTGTGCCGCATCCAGAATCGGTGGCTCCTGGCGACAGCTTCGACAATGATACCTGGATCCCACCAGGGAAGACAGAGGTCAGCTTGTAAAGTCACTGGATCCTGCGTTCGGCACCCACCTTGTCATGTAGTGCAGCACGTTGGGTTAGCCGCCGGGTGCTATACAGGTCCAGGGCAGAGGCAGCCTGCACCAGTGTAACCCAGTCCCTGAAGCCCCCTTACTGAAGGTTAAATCCCATTTTTTTTTTCCCCCTGTTGTATACAGCTACTGATGTGTAATGCATATGTACCCTCTTATCTGACTGTGTTTCCCTCCCTCCCTTGGGAGTATGATTGTATCCAGGGGTTGTTCATCTTTATCCCCATGCCATTCCTTTGGTCTTCTCTCCTCCGGCTCCATTTTCTGACCACTATGATGGCTAAGGGGTTAGCCCTGGCTAGCCCCAGGCACTGAGCTTTTTATAATTTACGTGTTCCTGCTGGCTGTGCAATACTCCAATTTCTGTACATGACAGTGGCATGCTGGTGCCTGAGAACGGCTGATATTGGGCTACATTAACCCCTTTCTTGCCTCAGGGCACTGTACGTACTCTTACAAGGTCCCCCCTCACAGAGACATGGCAAAACACGAGAAGAAAATGCCAGGGATGAAGAGAGAACAAATTCCCTTGCACCCTAGCCACCAATAGGTCATCTGGATCTTTAGCCCCTGATAGTTTACTCAGTTACCTTCCCTCCCCCCGATTCTCTCCCCTTCTGTGACATATCCATAGCCCCATCTGGTATGCTGCACTCGTCATGTTTAACCACTTCCCGCCCAACAACGTCATATGACGTCGCAGACTTTGAGTGGGGATATCTGAATGAAGCCTGCAGCTACAGGCATCATCCAGATATCTTTTTCTGCCGGCGATTCCCTGCACCGTAAAAACAAAAATAGCGGCTGTTCAGCCCTTTTGTTTTTACTGGCGGTGGGAAGGGGGGGGGGTGTCCCCTCCTGCCGCCCTCCGGTGTGTCTACCGGCTCGCCTGTGCGATCGGTGAGCCGGAGAATGAATCGGCCAGCAGCAGCCATTTACCATAGAGCTGACCGAGGACCAGATGGGCCCCGGTCAGCTCTATGACCTTTGGGGCCCGGGTGCGATGTTATGTCACAACGGGCCTCAGAGTGTGTGTGTGTGTGTGTGTGTGTGTGTGTGTGTTGTTTTTTTTTTTTTTTTTTTTTTTTTATTTGGGCTTTCCAGCCTAGAGGTGAGATCTGGGAACTTAGACTCCAGATCTCGCTGTAAAGAGTACCTCTCTTTCCCTATTCCTAGTGATGTTTACATTCTTTGTAATAGGAATAAAAGTGAACAAAAAAAAATTGTGAAGGGAAAGTGTCAAAATATAAAAATAAAAGTAAGATAAAACAATTTTTAAAGCGCCCCGTCCCCGTGTGCTTGCTTGCAGAAGTGAACGCATACGTACGTCGCGCCTGCATATGTAAACGGCGTTCAAATCACATGTGAGGTATCGCCGCAAATGTTGGAGCAATAATTCTAGCCCAAGACAATCTCTATAACTCTATACAGGTAGCCTGTAAAAAATTTTTAAAGCGTAGCCTATAGAGATTTTTAAGTACCGAAGTTTGGCACCATTCCACAAGTGTGAGCAATTTTAAAGCGTATCTATTATACTCGGCGTAACATCTTTCACATTTATACAAAAAAACTTTAGTGTGTTTATTTTTAATTAATGAAACCGTTTTTTTTCTCCCTAAAACCGCACTTGAAAAATTGCTGTGCAAATATCGTGGGACAAAAAAAGTTGCAATGACTACCATTTTATTCCTGCTAAAAAAAACAAACAAATGTTTGGGTGTTCTGAGTAACCACTTGCCTACTGGGCCATAGTAAAATGACGTCCTCTACTTTGTGGGGGAAAATCTGAATGGGGCCTGTAGCTACAGGCATCATTCAGATATCATTCTTTCCAGCCGGCGATTCTGTGCATGATAAGAACGATCATAGCGGCAGTTCCGCTGCTTGATCATTCTTATAGGCGACGGGAGCGGACGTGTGTGTCGTCCCCCCCCCCCCCTCCTGCCGCCATCCGGTACTGCTCCGGGCTCTCCCTTGCCATCAGGGGCCCAGTGAAAGGAACCACCCGCTGCCGGATGACGAGCATAGAGATTTCCGGTGACCAGATGGTCACCAGTCATCTCTATGACCGTCGGAGGCCCGGGCGCGATGTTATGACGTCACGCCCAGACCCCGCATTGTAAACAAAGCCGTGATCGTGGCTGTCAGCATGAGATCGGAAAAAAAAATTCTCAGATCTTATGCTTTTACAGCCTGGAGGAGAGATGTGGGGTCGTCTTGACCCCGCATCTCTCCATAAAGAGGACCTGTCACAATAGATTGTCTCTCATCCATGTCTTTATGGACTTTGCTTTTTGCACTCGTCCAAATCATTTAGTGGAGGGGGATTATGATGTGGGGTTGTTATTCAGGGGTTGGGCTTGGCCCCTTGGTTCCCGTGAAGGGAATTCTTAAGGCCTCAGCATACCAAGGCATTTTGGACAATTTCATGCTCCTAACTTTGTGGGAACAGTTTGAGGAGGGCCCCATCTTGTTGCATGACTGCACACCAGTGCACAAAGCAAGGTCCATAAAAATGTTTTTTCTATTATGCTGGTGTAAGGTACAATTTCTGTGGCGTGTAAGTACAAGGTCTTACTGATATAGGATGCTTTGGACTGGGTTCACTAGTGCTCCTATGCCTTGGAGTCAGGTGCTGTCTTTTGTTCTGTTTATATTACCTCCCCATAAAATGGCGCTACAACACTTAACAGTTGTTTCCTGGAATGTTAGGGGGCTTAATTTAAAAATCAAACTATCTTTAGTGTTTAACTTTATATAGAAACCTAGGCCCCATCTTACTGGTTCCAAGGTAATGGCCCTTAAACTGGTGTTGTAGCACATCTGTTTCATTCTAATTATGCTAGAGGGGTCGACATCTTGAAATTTCACAAGGGTAAAAGATCAATTTTAGACAGTGTACAAAGTGGTATCCCCAATTGCTGGTATTCAAACCATACAACCACTGGATCTTCATCGTCTGCAAATACAGAAATTCATTTACAATCCTATTATGGTCGTTATTAAATGCTATTTCCACAATAAAGGGAAAGCTAAACTTATGTGTACAAAATGTAAATCAAAACTGAATGCCCCCTCATACCCCTGAGACAACTTACTTTTCTGTCTGGTGTCCTACTCCTGTATGAGGCACTATAAACCCTATGGTCACGAATAGAAGAGCTGTGTCCGTCAGTGAACTCAGAGAAAGGGATTTTTACAGTGCGTAACACAAATCCTGTTTTTCACATTGTATGACTATAGAATTGTGTCTCCAGTTAACACTTTTATAATTGTATCCATTTTTTTTAGCAGGTTGAAATTTCTTCAAATTGGAAATTTATTGAAGAACTTCTAAAAAGATCAACAGATGTTCAGGTAACGTTCTGTCTTTATTGCACTAGTATACTTTTGAACTTATGAGTGTTAAGTATAAAGCCCAAAGACAAACATTTACTATATTGCAGCTTACTGTTTGGTTTTAAAGAACAAGCTCTTTCAGATGTATTCAGTTACATGGATGAGGCAAACCATTTAACACTGGCAAGGTGTGCTTTTATTTACAGTGCCTTGCTAAAGTATTCTCCCCCTTGGCATTTTTCGTGTTTTTTTTTTTTTTGCCTCACAACCTGGAATTAACATGGATTGTTTGAGGATTTGCATTTAATTAATTTACAGAACATGCCCACAACTTTTGAAGGTGTGTGTGTGTGTGTGTTTGTTTGTTTTTTTTTTTTTATTGTGAAGCAAACAACAAATAGGACAAAATAACAGAAAAATTCAATGTGCATAACTTTTCACCCCCCTAAAGTCAATACTTTTTAGTAGAGCTGCACGATTAATCGTTAAGAATCAAAATCTCAATCTTTTTCCCTTCCCGATCTTCAAAACAGCATGTCACAATCTTTCTAACAAGTGCAGAGAGTTCTCACAGCTGAAAAAAAAAAAAAAAATCCAGGCAGCCTGCCAAGTTTTATTACAACATGCAAATAAGTAGAAACAAAGTATCTTTTCATTCTTTTATCAAAGGAAAGAACTCCAGCATGTAGATGAGGGAAGTTTAACCATTTAAAGACAAAACCTTTGTTGACATTTGTTGCTTACAAGCAAAAGCCATTATTTTCTGCTAGAAAATAATTTGGAGCACCCAAACATGAGATTTTTTTTTTTTTTAGCAGAGACCCTAGAAAATAAAATTGTGGTTGTTGCAATATTTTATGTCACACCGTATTTGCGCAGTGGTTTTTCAAACGCAATTTTTTTCAAAAAAATACACTTTAATGAATTTAAAAAAAAAAACTAAACAGTAAAGTTAGCCCAATTTTTTTTTTGTACAATGTGAAAAAAGATGAGAATCGTGAGGGAATCGTGATCTTTATATTAAGCAAAAAAATCATGATTCTCATTTTAGCCAGAATCGTGCAGCTCTACTTTGTAGAGATACCTTTTGCGGCTATCACAGCTCCAAGTCTCTTTGAATAAGTCTCTATGAGCTTGCCACATCTTACCACTGTGATTTTTGCCCATTCCTCCTTGCAAAACTGCTCCAGCTCCTTCAGGTTGGATGGTTTGCGCTTGTGAACAGCAATCTTTGTCTGACCACAGATTTTCTATTGGATTGAGGTCTAGGCCATTCCAACACATTTACATGTTTCCCCTTAAACCACTCAAGTGTTGCTTTAGCAGTGTGTTTGGGGTCATTGTCCTGCTGGAAGGTGAACCTCCATCCTAGCCTCAAATCGGACACAGAGGTACAGGTTTTGCTCAAGAATATCCCTGTATTTAGCACCATCTATCTTTCCCTCAACTCTGACCAGCTTCCCAGTCCCGACTGCTGAAAAACATCCCCACAGCATGATGCTCTCACCACTATGTTTCACTGTGGGGATGGTGTTCTTTGGGTGATGTGATGTGCTGGGTTTGCGCCAGACATAGCGTTTTCTTTGATGGCCAAAAGTTCAATTTTAGTCTCATCACACCAGAGCACCTTCCTCCATACATTTTGGGAGTCTCCCACATGCCTTTTCGCAAACTCAAAACGTGCTTAGGTGTTGCAGCCTCTGGGGCCTTTCAAAAAGGTGTGTATATATGTAATGACAGACCATGTGACACTTAGATTGCACACAGGTGGACATCATTTCACTAATTATGTGGCTTCTGAAGGTTATTGGTTGCACCAGAGCTTTTTATGGGGTTCATAACAAAGTGGGTGAATACATACGCACATGCCAATTATCAGTTTTTTTTATATTTCTAAAAAATTGTTTTATGTATTTATTTTTCTAATTTTACTTCACCAACTTAGACTATTGTGTTCTGATCCATCACAAATAATTCAGATTAAAAAAACATTGAACTGGGGGGCGTGTCCGGATGTAGTGGGAGAAAGACGTGTTGCTCTGGAGCTCCGCCGATCCTGATCTAATCCGTCGCCATCCTGCATGTAATACAACCTGGAGAGCCTCCAAATGCTCCCTAACAGTTACCAGACATCATCCTCACCAGCCCCAGCAGAAATTGTGGCCGATTGTGTCTCCATCGGGCCGTGGCTGACATTATACCTCAGAGACCTGCCGCCATCTTGAGGCCTACGGAGCCTCCGTCATCCCCGGGCTGGAGTGCCGCGATCCGCGGGGTGAGAGGCAGCTGAATAGCACACATAGCTGGAGGTTGTCCCTGGGAGACAGCTGGACTGTGTGGGGGGCCTGAACGGCCACCTGAGAATCCATACAGGCTGATTCTGGGCGCCCGCGGCCTGCTGATCAAATCCATCGCCATCCTGCATGAAATACAACCTGGAGAGCCTCCAAACTGTCCCTAACAGTCACCGGACAGCATCCTCACCAGACCCAGCGTAAATTGTGGCCGACTGTGTCTCCATCGGGCCGTGGCCAACATTATACCTCAGAGATCCGCCGCCATCTTATGGCCTACTACAACAGACACATCCTCCACACTCAGGTACTAAAGTGCCCCAGCAATACTGTACTGTCTTCCCTGTGCCATCATCTGTGCCCCAGCAATACTGTACTGTATTCCCTGTGCCATCATCTGTGCCCCAGCAATACAGCATTGATTTCTCTGTGCCCCAGCAATACAGCACTGCCATCCCTTTGTCATCATCAGTGCCCCAGCAATACAACGCTGCTATACCTGTGCCATCATCTGTGCCCCAGCATTATAGCACTGCCATCCCTGTGCCATCATCTGTGCCCCAGTAAAACGGCACGGGGCGTGTGAGACAAGCCAGACGTGCTGCTGTGGAGCTCTGCACATCCTGACTCAATCTACAGCCATCCTCAGCAGTGAACATTCCGGTGAGACTCCAGATCAGCCCTATAGTTTCCTGGGCACCCCCTGCATCAATCCCAGCCCAAATTGCGGATCCCGGCCGGCCGGTGGTGTTGATACACAGCCCGCGACTCACTCCACACAGCAGTGACTCGCTGCCATCTTGCGGCCTATGAGGCCACATACATCCTCCATACTCAGGTGCCCCGATCCACGGGACAAGCGGCGGCATAGTCATCCCCCTAGGAACCTCCTTCATCGCGGGGCGGACCTCGGATGGGTCACCCTAGGACCTGCTACACAAAATATGGTCCGAAGGCCTCTCGTACCCCCCCCCCCCCCACCGGTGAGCAAATCCTCTACGAGGCGGCCCGCTGCCACTATGGCGGCGAATTCGCAGGCGGAGCCAGGGGCGGCGGTGGCCCCCACGGGGGCGGAAATCCTGGCCGGCCATTACAGCATGCAAGGAAACTCTGACAACCAAAATCGACTTCCTGACCATAGATGTCGGTCTCATCCGTCAGGATATGGACAAATTCCGGTCCCGTATCGCAGAGGTGGAGGACAGAGTCTCCACGGTGGAGGATACAGTCCGGGCAGATTCTGGGGAGGTGAGGGCCCTGCAGCTTCAAGTGAAGGCGCTCCAGGAGCGTGCTGTAGACACTGAGAACCGCCTCAGGCGGAATAACATCCGCATACTTGGATTACCTGAGAGAGCTGAGGGTCCCAGACCAGCTGAGTTTACTGAACAACTACTGTCCACTCTGTTCAGCCTGGGTGATATGCCTCCCACCTTCGTGGTGGAAAGAGCCTACAGGGTCCCACAGCTCCCTCCAAGACCAGGGGCCCCTCCTCGCCCCTTCCTGCTGCGGCTATTAAATTACCGCGACCGGGATCGCATTCTGGCAGCAGCGTACGCCATGCCTGAAATTAAATACGAAATTACCAAACTGCTCTTTTTCCCGGACTTCTCTCAGGAAGTACAGCAACGCCGCAAGTCCTTTACGGATGTAAGACGTCGGCTCCGAGAAAGGGGTATACGCTTTGGTCTATTATATCCCAGCAGGCTGTGTATCACTGATGGTGACAACACGTGTTTCTTCGACACCCCGGAGGCTGCTGCTGCATGGCTAGATACCCGCTGACAACATACTACCATGGAACCATAGTTGATATACTGGGAGCAGCTAACTATCACAATCCCCCTGAACAGGACTACCTCCTGTCCCATGTTAACTCACAATATTATGCACCATCCATCCCTAGGTCTTTTCTCACTGCTCTAATTCACCATTACCCCAATTGGTTGTTCAATGCCCTTTGTTACATAGACTACCATCCGCTCCTGTCTGCGGAGCTCCAACGGCAACCACCAATTTTGTTTTTCCTCTTTTTTTTTTTTTTTTTTTTTTTGACTGTGCTACTGTCCGGAACCTGCTTCCCCTACCTAAGAGCTTCCACAAGTGTTGAAACACAACACTGAACTGTTGCTAATTAAAGTTTAAGGGTTTACTGTTTTTGAGTTTTGGGTATAGGCCAGATCTGATCACTCCCCAAATTTTCTGGGGATGTCATCAGATGAGGGCAGGTTTGACACCTCAGTGTCATCACGGGTATTGTTTATCAGTGTTATATCTATTCATGTTCGTTTGTCTATTTGGTCTTCCATAGGTCATGATTCCACCTGGTACAGGCTCCCTGGGTCCTTGCTGCTCCTGAGCTGTGCACGTGCACCTGCTTCACTCCTCCTTTCTTCCCCCGCCAGACCTCCGCACAATGACAGGACGTGACGCCCCCACCTTCAGTGCGCTGTCCAGCAATGTCCGGGGGCTCAATTCTAAATTTAAGAGAGCGGTACTCTTCAAGTACCTCAAATTGCACTCCCCGCATATAGTAATTTTACAGGAAACGCACCTTATGGGCAGCAAACTACTGGCGCTGAAAAAGCCATGGATCCAGAGAGCCTTCCATGCTTCCTATTCCACATATGCCAGAGAGGTCACAATCCTAATTAGTAAATCCTTCCCATGTGTGATGGAACATGTTCACACTGACCCCCAGGGTAAATATGTACTAATAGTGTTCACTGTCTGGGGTGTCCGGTATATTGTAGTAGGTGTATACATTCCCCCTCCTTTTTCCTCCTCCACCTTATACACCATTCTAGAGAAAATCACTCCATACTGCCCTGCTAGACTGTTATTAATGGGTGATTTCAACGCCATTCTGGCCCCGGACCTGGACAGACCTACCCCCCCAAACAATTCTCTACTGACTTGCTCTTATGGGCAGAGGCGCTAGGTGTATCTGAGGTGTGGAGATGGAAACATCCCATGACCAGAGCATACTCCTGTTTCTCCAATACACATAAAACTTCCTCCCGCATCGATCTCGCCTTTGCCAACCCGACTATGCTGACAGATGTACTTGATGCCTCATATTTGCCCAGCGGACTCTCAGATCACTGCCCCCTACTCCTTACCGTTCGTTCCCCGTCCTCCCGTTCCTCCTCCCTTTGGCGCCTGGGGACCCATTGGATCTCTCATGCTGACCTGGCAGACACCATTCCACCACGCTTAGTGGAATACTGGGATCTTAATACGGGATCCTCCTCAGCGGTGACCTGGGATGCCTTTAAGGCTTTTACCAGAGGGCAATACATTTCTTCTATTGCTGGGATCCGGAGAGAACAAGCGGCTACCATTACTGCCCTACAGACCACTGCGCAATCCCAATCAGACATCTATGCAGCTGACCCCACTGACGCACACTTTGACTCCCTCAATGCAGTGAAACGTGAGCTACACCTCCACCTCACCGAAGTTACCAGACTTGACCTTTACCGCAACAAACAAGGGTTCTTTGAACAAGGAGACCGCAACGGTCGCCTTCTGGCGATGCTTGCACAACATAACAGACCGCTGGCGGTGATCTCTAGTGTGGTGTCCCCTTCGGGAGGGTCGGCCTCTTCCCTGCAAGACATACTTGAAGCCTTCCGTCAGTACTACAGCTCTCTATACTTCAGTGCTACCATCGGATTTCCAGTCGTGGGACCTCGCACCTTGGCTGGACCCCTTGGCACTTGGCTGGTTGTCTGATGGGGAGAGAGAATCCCTAGTGAGGCCGATTACCCCGGAGGAGGTACTGAAAGCGATTAGGTCCTTTCCCGCGGGAAAGACTCTGGGCCCAGAAAGACTACCCATTGAGTTCTACAAAACTCATGGGGACCTATTGGCCCCCAAATTGGCCCAGCTCTATTCCCAATGTTTGACTGATGGTGCCCTCCCAGCTTCCATGGGCCATGCCCATGTCATTCTCATTCATAAAGTGTCTAAAGACCCCACATCCTGTGCCTCCTACAGACCAATCGCCCTACTTAATACAGACTTCAAGATTCTCACCAAATTACTAACCACGAGACTACAGCCCCTACTACCATCTATCATTGAGACTGACCAGACTGGTTTCATGGCCAATAGAGCGACAGACGTTAACTTGAGGCGTCTGTTCACCAACATACACGCACAACATCTCAATGAAGGATCTAGAGTGGTGGCCTCCCTGGACATTGAGAAGGCCTTCGACACGGTCGAGTGGCCTTTTCTCTGGGAGGTCCTCCGCAGGATGGGGTTCCCCCTGATCTTCATTGAATGGATGAAGGTCCTCTACCGTGACCCCACCTCGGCTATTAAGCTGGGAGGGGGCCTGTCACAGTCCTTCCATCTATCCAGGGGCATGCGGCAGGGCTGCCCTCTCTCTCCGGCCTTATTCGCCATCGCGATGGAGCCACTTGCCGAGGCCCTTCGCACCTCTCCTCACATTAGGGGACTGCGGGTTGGCTGGCTGGAGGAGAGGGTCGCCCTGTATGCGGATGACCTCCTACTCTTCCTTAATGATGCAGGTCCATCACTCGAGGGAGCCCTGCAGGTCCTCAACTCCTTCTCCTCTGTCACGGGCCTCAGGGTTAACTGGACAAAATCTCTCCTGTTCCCCGTGGATCCTGCAGCCCGTGACACAGCCTACACGGACATCCCACTACAATGGGTCGAGAATTTTAAATACTTAGGGGTGGTGGTCTCCAGGCAGGCTTCTGAGTTCTTACCCCTCAACTTGTCCCCGGTGGTTCAGGAGACTTGGCAACGGCTGAAGGCGTGGGAATCGTTGCCTCTTTCACTGTTGGGACGCATTAATTTGTTTAAAATGAAAATACTCCCCAAATTTACATACTTATTCCGCCACTCTCCACAGTGGATTCCTAAATCCTTTTTCAAACAACTACATCGCCTCCTCGCCTCTTTCCTATGGGGGTCCAGATACAGCTGGTCAACACTGATACGCCTGACCTCCCAGGGTGGCTTGGCGTGTCCGGATCTATACAAGTACTATCTGGCCGCCCAGCTAGTAACAGCTGCTTGGTGGCTCAATCCGGACACCTCCAACCCAGCTACCATGGTCGAGACGGCAGTGTTGGGATCCCTAGAGGCGCTCAAATTTTTGCTTTTTCGAGGCCCTCGAGCCCCTTATCCACTGACACCCTCCATGCGCACTACACTGCGTGCATGGGGGGCAGGTCTCAAATTAGAAAAATACCCTCAACAGGCAATCTCACCCAATGCTCCCCTTTGGATAAACCCAACCCTGGAGCACATCTATAAACTACCTGAGCCTCATGCCTGGACCAAATTTAACATTAAAACGGTGGCACAGATTATCTCCAATCAATCCCTAGTCCCGCTCTCCAAACTAAACTCCGATTTTAATATACCCCAGTCCTATTTTTTCCGATTCCTTCAACTCTCCCATGCCTTCAGTCACCAATTCTCCAACTCCCCTCCTCAACTAGTCCAATCTTCACTGGAGGACCTTCTTAGATCAGATTGTGCGAAAAAACCCACTTCTCAATTATATTCACACCTGACTGTCACCTCCCTCCCGACTATGGAAAAGCTAAGATCTAAATGGTCCCATGACATCCCCAATTTTGACAACGATGACTGGGATGACATATGGGATTTCCCATTTAGCTCCCTGGTCTCTCTGAGAGATCGCCTGATCCAATTCAAGATAGTCCATCGGGCATATTTTACCCCTCACAGACTACACAAAATGAACCCCGACTCCCCTCCCGGGTGTTGGAGATGTGGTGGGACTCCTGGGGACTTCACCCACATCTTCTAGACCTGTCCGGCAATTGTCGGATACTGGAGGGAGATATTGGACTTTGTCACACAAATCACCTCTGTGCCACTACAACCATCAATGTCAATCTGCATACTAGGCCTGGTAGAACAACGAATTTCTACGGTGGCGGGACGCACACTGGTGGGATTGCTCCTGTTCTATGCCCGTAAAGCTATAGCCCTTAGTTGGTGCAAACCAACCCCCCCTCCTCTCTCCCTGTGGAAACAATTAATTAACAATAGCTTACCTCTGTATAAAGACACATATGACAACAGAGGCTGCCCCAACAAATATAGCAAAGTCTGGTCTAAGTGGCTGGCAGATCCCTCCACCGCTTCAGAGGCCTCTCAGTAGACCCCAATCACAGAGTAGCTCCCAAGTGGGTGCCAGGTGTACACAATAATCTACAATATGCTATTTTACCATGTACAACTGCACATAGCACCACCATGACCCAGTAAACTGTACCGCTATGACTGATGTCATAATATATTCTTCATGAATAAGGTGACAGCGTGATTCTTGCAAGGATCACATAGACCTCATATTAGACCAATGTATGTTTAACTGTTTGTTCTCTTTATCTGTTTTTGTTTCTCTTTTTAAAAATCAATAAAAAGATTTTGAAAAAAAAAACAAAAAAAAAAAAAAACATTGAACTAAAGGCTGTAATGTAACAAAATAGGTAAAAAGCCAAGGGGGGGGGGGTGAATACTTTTGCAAGGCACTATATGTAAAATCTTTCCCAAAAGGAAAAAATGTTTGCTGTAACTGTTTATAAAGTTTTAGATGAAGTTTGGCTTCAGTTTTAGTGTATCTAAATCTGCTAGTATATCTAACAATCAACTCCCCCAGACTGACAATGCTGTCTGCTGTGCCCCTGTGCTCCTTCATCCAGAATGGGGGCACTCTAATACAGGAGGTCTGTTACTGGCCAGATAACAGGGAAAAAGCCAGAAAATATAAATACATTGAATGACCTTACCTGTTCTAGATTGCATGGAGTTTTAGGTTTATTGCTACAGTGACCATAAACTGTGTAAAAGCTTATGGTCGCTGCTCAGTGCAATCATCCTAGCATAGCTCTGGTGACTTGCATTAGTAGTGGGTGCCGACACTGAAAAGAGCCCGTCCTGGCTTGGTGCACATATGTAGAGAAGAAATGAAGAAAGCGTCGCACTGCTTTTTTTTTTTTTTTTTTTTTTTTTGTTTTTTTGTTTTTTTGCTAGTTTCCTTAGGTGATGGACCTATTCCCTGGGAAAGTAATTTTTTGTTTTTTATTGGGGTTTAGCTTCTGAATCTTCCATCAACATCTGACTGCCTTTGCCTTGCGCTACCTACCAGTTTCCAAATTAGTTACTTTCGCCTGTATACCTTGAGGACTTGCCCATACTCCTCTGCGAAAGGCCAGCTTGTTCTGTTTGCTTCGGGTCCTGCGTTAGGTGCTCACCTTGGCATAAAGTGCAGTGTGTGACGTTAGCTGCAAGGTGCTATAAAGGTCCAGGGCCATGGTCTATTTCTGTGGTTCCAGACCCAGTGATGGGCAAAAGCTGGACCTTAATAGGCCCAGTGTCATAGATAATATAAGTCAGGGTTTCCCTGTATATGGAATCTGGTTCCTGGTTTTAAACAACACTATCTGCAGGTCAAAGCACACTATTTTATTTATTTATTTATTTTAGTGGGCAGGGGATTTTTGGTGATATTCAGTGAGTGTTCAAAAAGCAAAAAGGAGGGACTTTGGACTTTTTAGGCACGACTACAAAAATTGTCTATAACAAAGTTGTTTTATTAAATTGAAAAATACATAACAAAAAAGACATTGATTAAAAACCACAAATCATGTATATCTGTATTAAAGTGATAGCTATACAACACCATCTAGGTACATAATTCTTCGGACATCAGGATAACCACCCCAAATAGCAATCGGTCCGAGAAGATGGCTAGATAGCAAATCCGCAATTGATTAGTTCATGTCATGTCGATATTCAATGCTCGACATGTTTTGCGTGTCTTCACGCTTCTTCAAGAGCGAAACAGTATATATTGTGGCTATCAAAATACATAACATAGCATATAGATGATTAATGTATAAAACCATAAAAACCGGCATCTAAAGTGACGCTGCATATTATAGATTCAGAGAAATTCATGCTGGTTAAGACAGTGCGGTAATGGGTAGGGGCACAGACCAAAGAGGTGATGAAAGGCTACCATGGGGGCGTACACAACATGATATTAGATAGTAGCTGGAGAATGTGACAAAGTAGAAAGACTTCATAGAGTATGTTTTAATTTTATATATTAATAAATCCCCAATGACCTAGAACAGGAGAAGGGAAGAGGGGATGGGGGGGGGGGGAAGGAGGGGGAGGGGAAAAAGGGAAAGGAGAGGGGGGGGGGGGGGGGGGAGGAGAAGAAAGGGGAGAAAAAGGGAAGGAAACCAAGGGGAATATGTATATGTAGAAAATACTCACATCATGAACATATTTAAAATCATGAGAAAACAGCCCACAGGTCAAGAAGAACCGGAGAACCGGCAGTGTGGTATATCCACACACGTCGGGATGGATATAAACTGGTACTATATCCTACACGGACACATTCCTAAAAAGAAAACGACTAACTTAAAAAATGGTGATCTATAGATCTAAAATATTGGCGAAGTGGCCACGGCCATAGTACAAAACACTCACCAATATTTATTTAGGGATACCAGATGTTTACATCTGTCACTCTATTCTATGTGTATATGGATCTAGCAGGAAAGCTCAGATAGTCACAGGTATTCAAATGGGTGCCAGCAGGCTCAGTATCCCAGTAGGTAATTTAGTGTTGCTTTAACCTAGGATGCAGAGGAGAGCAAAGAGAGAAATCAGCTATATAAGATCTTAGCCTGAGATCCATATAACAATGGTGGGTCACTTGTATTTAGTGCTTAAATAAGGGTGAAAGTACCTGGATCCGTTAGAAAAAAAGGGCTTCCGACGTTTGGTGTCTTCCTGTAGCTGCAGCAGGATGCACACCATGATAGGACGCCGTCCTATTTGTGTGCACGTCCCGTCTGTAGTCATCCAATCGGCTACGCCGACGTGACGTTATCCGGACTGGCCGAATGCTCACGGTGCGCATGCGCGCCTCCCAGCCAGGAGCATTCTGCCGGTCCGGGTGACGTCACGTCGGCGTAGCCGATTGGATGTCTACGGACGGGACGTGCACACAAATAGGACAGCATCCTATCATGGTGTGCATCCCGCTCCAGCTACAGGAAGACACCACTTCGGAAGCCCTTTTTTTCTACCAGATCCAGGTACTTTCACCCTTATTTAAGCACTAAATACAAGTGATCCACCATCGTTATATGGATCTATCTCAGGCTAAGATCTTTATATAGCTGATTTCTCTCTTTGCTCTCCTCTGCATCCTAGGTTAAAGCAACACTAAATTACCTACTGGGATACTGAGCCTGCTGGCACCCATTTGAATACCTGTGACTATCTGAGCTTTCCTGCTAGATCCATATACACATAGAATAGAGTGACAGATATAAACATCTGGTATCCCTAAATAAATATTGGTGAGTGTTTTGTACTATGGCCGTGGCCACTTCACCAATATTTTAGATCTATAGATCACCATTTTTTAAGTTAGTTGTTTTCTTTTTAGGAATGTGTCCGTGTAGGATATAGTACCAATTTATATCCTTCCCGACGTGTGTGGATATATCACACTGCCGGTTCTTCTTGACCTGTGGGCTGTTTTCTCATGATTTTAAAGCGGGATTCCACCCAAATTTTGAACAATATCTGTATGTATTCTCTTCCTTGCCTAGATGCTGACATGCCGTTTAAAAAAATTTAAATCGCCGTAATTACCTTTTTATTTTTCTATTCTTCTTTGCACTTCCTGGTTCTCCTCCCGTGGGAGTAGGTGTGTTTCTAGCCTCTCCCAGACTCCTGGGAGCTAGTCTCAGGCTTCCCAGGATGCCACTGAGCATGTGCGGGAACGAGCGGTGAATGCTGGGAGCACAGCATTCACCACATCCAGGAAATAAATGCTTGTGGGCTTCAAATGCCCACAATGAAGATGGAAACCGCCTGCAGTGAATAATATAAGTTATTCTTTCCGACGAAATCTGACACAGGCGGACATATTACACACAATATGTGAGTATGTAATGCTGAGAAGAAAAGTTTGTGAATGAACTCAAAAAAAAAAAAACGATAGGTGGACCCCCGCTTTAAATACGTTCATGATGTGAGTATTTTCTACATCTACATATTCCCCTTGGTTTCCTTCCCTTTTTCTCACCTTTCTTCCCCCCCCCCCCTCCTTTCCCTTTTTCCCCTCCTCCATTCCTCTCCCCTTCCTTCCCCTTTCCCTCCCCCCTTCCCCTTCCCTGGTCCCCGTCCCCTCTTCCCTTCTCCTGTTCTAGGTCATTGGGGATTTATTAATATATAAAATTAAAACATACTTTATGCAGTCTTTCTACTTTGTCACATTCTCCAGCTACTATCTAATATCATGTTGTGTATGTCCCCATGGTAGCCTTTCATCACCTCTTTGGTCTGTGCCCCTACCCATTACCTCACTGTCTTAACCAGCATGAATTTCTCTGAATCTATAATATGCGGCGTCACTTTAGATGCCGGTTTTTATGGTTTTATATATTAATCATCTATATGCTATGTTATGTATTTTGATAGCCACAATATATACTGTTTCGCTCTTGAAGAAGCGTGAAGACACGCAAAACATGTTGAGCATTGAATATCGACATGACATGAACTAATCGATTGCGGATTTGCTATCTAGCCATCTTCTCGGACCGATTGCTATTTGGGGTGGTTATCCTGATGTCCGAAGAATTATGTACCTAGATGGTGTTGTATAGCTATCGCTTTAATACAGATATACATGATTTGTGGTTTTTAATCAATGTCTTTTTTGTTATGTATTTTTCAATTTAATAAAACAACTTTGTTATAGACAATTTTTGTAGTCGTGCCTAAAAAGTCCAAAGTCCCTCCTTTTTGCTTTTTGAATACGAATTTGTAGGACGTGGCACAGGTATATTTTCGGTGTATCCACGGTGCCACTCCGTGTTACGATACATTTCTAGTTTTTCAGTGAGTGTTATTCACCCAGCCGCGATCACCGCAGATACTTGCTGGCTGTGAAAATGGACAATAATGGCTGCAGTCGCAGACAGGCTCTCATTGCAGTGTAAATTCTTGCAGCTGGGTTTCGTAGTGTGGCCAAACGACCGTTCGAAAGTAGCCCATTACTCTTCATAGGCAGAAACTTGCATGCCAGCTCTCTCTCAGCTATCCATATTTCAGCAGTGGACAATTGGCAGGCGCATTTTCTGAGCCATCTACACCTAGGTCTGGTGGCGTGGTCTCACCTAGAGTCCTTTCCAGGTTCAACAACAAGCTGAACAAATTTGTAACCTATACCAGGGATCCTCTAGTCTTCACAATATACACTGGTAATTCCCCTGGGCTCAATTCCAAATGGTTTATGCCTTCCCTCCAATGATCCTCCCTCAATTGCTGCACAAGATGGAGGAGAAAAGGGTACCAGTGATTCTCATTTCACCATACTTGCCCGGAAGAATGTGGTACACAAACATTCTCAGGCTTGTGGTGGATGAGCCTTGGCCTCTTCCAAACAGATCTGACTTTATGACCCAGGCTTCCTGTTCCATCCTGCTTCAGTCATTGGCTTTAACGGCATGGCTGTTGAAACCCAAGTCCTAAAGAATGGGGTATTGATTTGCTCAGTGCAAAGACATCAAACTCCTACAAATTTCCCTGCAAAACACAACAAAAGGCCTTCTTTGCATGGTGCAAGGACACAAGGCTTAACCCTAAAAGAGCCTTTTTCTTTTGTACAAGGACAAGGTGGTTTTGAGACCAAAATCATCCTTTTTGCATATATGGTGGTCTCCTCTTTCCACCTCAGTGAGGGCATTTTCCTCTCTTCCTTCTGTCCTGCTCCAAAACATGACCAGGAAATTGCTCTACGTTGTTTGGATGTTAGGGCTGTTGGGTTTACCTGAAAGCTACACCCTGTATTGCAAGTCCTTCCACCTGCCCCGTGGGCCCTTGCAAGGGACACCCTGCCTTCTGCTCCACCTTTTGCCAGAAGTTAGACAACTCGTTTTCAGGGTCTACCCCCTTAAGGAAAAGGTTCCTCCCTTTCTGCTCAGAGCCCATTCCACTGGAGCTGTTGGTTTCCCCTGAGCTTTTCAGCATTAGGCATCTGTATTCCAGATTTGCAACGCTGCCACCTGGTCCTCTGTTCACATGTTTTTCAAATTCTACCATTTGGTTACCTGTAAATTCCTTACTTGAAGTACAGTACAGGATACTGTACTCGCATGTCTTGATCATGTCTTAGGGATGTTGAAAATGGCGCATTGATGCATCACGATTCTGCCCTTCCCGATTTGGCATTGATGCGGTATCCAGCGTTATCGATTATGCATGATGTCATTCCGCCTCCTCCCCCTCCCACTCACAGCGGTGTCTTTGCTGGTGATGACAAGCAACCGAACAGCTGGCTGCGCCTGCCGCCGCTCCCCCATCAGTGGACGATGTAGCCTCAGCATGCTGCCCCCACCCACACTCTCTCCCTCCTTGGTATTTGTATTCTATGCATTAGGATAAAATGGGATAATGCCTTCTGTTTGCATTAGTCCCCCCTAATACTTACCTGAGCCCCCATCTCTGTCCAGCGATGTGCACGAATGCCTCAGCCATTCAGGACTCTCCCTCCTGATTGGCTGAGATACAGCAGTGGCGCCATTGGCTCCCCTAGCTGTCAATCAAATTTAGTCAGCCAATCAGGAGAGAGAGGGTGTGGGGCCGAACCGCAGCTCCGTGTCCGAATGAACACAGGGAGCTGTGGCTCAGTTCAGGTGCCCCCATAGCAAGCTGCTTGCTATGGAGGCACTCGGCAGGAGGGAGGGGCCAGGAGCGCCGATGAGGGACCCGAAAAGAGGAGGATCTGGGCTACTCTATGCAAAACCACTACACAGCAGTATGACATGTTTGCTATTTTTAAA
The DNA here is from genome assembly GCF_042186555.1 of Aquarana catesbeiana. Lineage (NCBI taxonomy): Eukaryota > Metazoa > Chordata > Amphibia > Anura > Ranidae > Aquarana > Aquarana catesbeiana. Next base: position 346,220,216 of record NC_133327.1, on the reverse strand, counting down.
GGGAAAAAAAAAAGTCTTTAGTATCACTTTAATGCTGGGGAACTGAGCACCAACGTCATCTGCTGGGTGGAGCATCACTCGATCTCTTTCTACCATTTGTCATTTAGGAAGCAGCATCCTGCTTTGCAAGCAGTCACATGGAGCTCTGATCTCTGGTCCATTTCGCAGTGATATTGGTGACCTATGACCATCTGCTCTTCACTGGCTATCTGTTATCTGGGACTAGTGAGACCTTGCCTCGTACCTGGAGGGTAGTGTAGACACCGAAGGTTGGTCCCACAGTAACAAGCGATCCCAGCTCACACTCCCCTAATAGCTTCAGGGACGGTTGCGCTGTGCCTTCAGAAGGAACTGATGTATGCAATCTGGAATTTTGTTAAAGTATCTAACATATTGGAGTGCTGCTTAACTACACTGTTTGAAGCTGAATCTCCTGCATTATATTTAGGGGCCTCCTCAGCAACCATACAAGATTTTGTAGCCAAATCCAGTTCTTCAGGTGGTGCTTACAACATGTGGTCTGCACTCCCATGCAGAATGGGTTTCTGATCTTCCCATGGCTTTAAAGGCTAGGCCACTGGTCGCAGTTACTTTCTCTGACTCAGATTAAGCATCCCCTAAGTCTTTTTGATGGGATTGTTTTATAAAAATCTGTCTTTTGCCATTACCTCAGAATAGCAAGACTGTTTCAGTCCTTAGTGGTGCAGTACTTGCTGCTCTGCATGCCCTTTCCAGTGTCAGGTCTTTTAGAACAGCTACAGTTGGAAACAACTTTACCGTTGCATTCGGTGCATGTGTTGGTTGATAGTGGCAATGACATGTTGGACAGTGGGGAGGGTGCTACTCTTTCCACTTATGAGTGATCGATAGACGAGCGGCAATAAGAATGGGTGTTAGGATGGAATGGAAGTGTATGGGCCAATTTTCTGAACCCAGGTCCAGCAAGGTGAGCTGCGGTATAAAAACTCCACTTAAACCAGTAACATTATTTATTGATGACTGTATGTCCTTCCAGAATAGTATGAGACCTGAGCAAGACCACCAGGTATGAGCATTTGTTCCAACAAAAAGATGAGGTTGATGGGGATCCTTGGGCGTTTTTTGTGGGATGTAATACTACTGATGGAGGAGTTTCTGTGCTGATTCCCAGTGGGAAAGGCATTTGGAGTCTCTTAGGGTGGTGTGAGATGCAGAGTTTTATTGGTCCGGGTCGGCTGAGAAATGAAGGGTAGATTTCCATTTTGCCATTGACTGTAGCTTCTGTTGTGGAGCTGTGCCGTTTAGTAAGTGGTAGAGGTGTGAGATTCCTTTAGTAGAGGACTGTGGATGCGCGTAGAAATGAATTCTATCTGGAGGAAGAGAAATGAGTGACCAGGGTAGTTTTTTTTTTTTTTTTTTTTTTTTTTGAGAATGTCTAATTCGGGGTACTTGTAAAAGTCCGGATTGAGGACCTTATGTTTTGTATATAGAGCTTGGAAAGACCACAGGCATTGATTTTCAAAAAGGTCACCTATAGAGACCATTCAGAGTTTCTCCCAATTATCGATGGACAGGTCTTTGCTGAGGAGGCCTAATGCTGAGATAGGCAGAGATGACAGTGTGTTTTGGGATGCCATTGGTTTGTTGTGAGATGGAAACTCCAAACCCATGCAGGGTGCAAGTCAGATGTCCACCAGTGGGCAATTTGGGCCAGTAATATGGCCTTGTAGTATGTATTTTATATCTAGTACACCGATTCCAGCATATTTTATTGCTGTACGCATAATAGACTGTTTCACTCTGTGGTGTTTGTTCCAGATAAAAGCGTTGAGAGTTTGCTGGATTATGGTTATGTGAGAGGCCAAAAAGGTAGTTGCTAAGGTGTGGAAAAGGTAGAGAATATGTGCCATGAGGTACATTTTTTGAGAGAGCTATCTTCCCCGCCCAGGATGTTTTAACCAAACCCATAGTGGAGCAGCGATCTTTAGGTTTTCCGAGGAGCTTTTCCATGTTAATGCGAAGAGTATTGTAGGAGGGAACTGTGAGCTGAATCCCTAGATAAGAGGGAGGAAGCCGGGGGGACAAGCGTGACATAATTTGCTTTGTAGTATGGTTTAGGCATGTGTCGAGCATACAAGATTTAGACCAGTTGATCTTGTAGAGGGAGATTTTGGCCAACATCTGCAACAAGTCACGAAGAGCTGGTAGAGACCGGCTAGGGTTGGTCATAACTACAATAATGTTGTCCACATATAGACCAATTTTGTGGATAACGGTACCTACCTACCTGCATGCCTGAAATTGAGGGGTGATTGCCTCCACTAGGGTTTTTTGCACCATTGCAAGAATTAACGGAGAGAGGGGATGGCCCTGCCTGGTGTCCTTGCTATGGGGAATGGCTCCGATTATCATCCCTGAATTCAGGACTCTAGCTGAAGGGCAAGAAAAGAATTACTTATGGGCCTTTTTTTTTTTTTTTTTTTTTTTTTTTTTACTTGAAAATGTATTAAAGTTTCCAAGAACACGTACAGTAGAGGGTGCAGCTAAATTTAGTTCTTATTTGTAAAATAATTTAACTTGTGATAGTTACCCACTGTGGATCTGCCAGGTACACGCATTCGTCACTAGGCCAGTAGAGGACATTCTCATCTTTTCCAGCAGCTAGAATCCCTTTTTAAAACCTAGCTCTTGCTGTTTTGTGTGATGTTCAAGGAACCACGTCTGTTTGGTCCTACCCATGACATTATCACGAAGGATAACACTGGAAGTCAGAGTGTTCACCCCTGCTTTAGCATTAAAGCCTTGCGCACACTAGTCCTACAGCTTGCGAAAATCTGTGACAAGCTGAAATACACAGCTTCTGAACACTGTACTGCTTAAAGTGGATGTAAACCCTCACATATACCAAGTGAAGTGAACAGCTTCAGATGATACACAGAGATGATACAAATCTCTCTACATAAATTTTACATGTATTTCTTCTGTCTTCAGCTTTATATATTCTTGTTATGTTCACATCATGATAGCGATTTTTCTCTTCCTGTTCAGCACTGAGCGTGAAGTCTGGGCATACAGGCAAAACAGCTAATTGGAGGAAAGGCACACACCCCCTCTCCTCATAGGCAGAGACTCTCAGAGCTGTTCTGTGACATGGCAAGCTCTCTGCTAATCTATTTCTAGCAACCTCCCTGACACAAATTTCGGGCTGGTTTTATCTCAGTTAATGGAGAACTTGTCAGGAGTTATCATGATCTGTGCTTATGCCATCTGGTTTTATCCTTTTTCCTGGTTAGGGGTTCAGCCTCATCTGGTGCCAGCTTTGGGTTTTGGTCCTTTAGGTAACTCTTGAGCTGCACTCAGTCCCCAGCTCTCGTACTCATTGTTTGCTGTTGCCCACCACCCAGTTCCTCCCAATGTATATGACTTCCGGTGTCCAACAAGAGAGAACATTAGGATTTTTGTACTAAAATAATTTCATTAGGTGAACACAGGCTCCAACCCTCTGTGACCATGGTACTGGTACTCCTTTGCTCTAAAACTGAAGCATGCTGGCAGCAGGAGGGGTTATCCTGGGCTGACGTGCAGCCAGCGGTATACCTCAACAGTTGTTGACTTCCTGTGTCCTTCAATGGACTCCAAGAAAATAATTTGAGTGTGTGTGTCTGCATGCGCATTGCTTCTTTTAGATTGTATGTTAAACAGTTCAAATAGATATTTCTGCTTTTATATTTTCTTTAGACTGGAATCCTAGAGGACCAGCTTCGAATGTATCTGCAATGCTGCTTGTCTTTATGTCACCTTTGGGAAGCAAACCTTACTGTAGCTACTATTCTATGGGACTATTACAGTAAAAACTTGGTGAGTAATTAATAGTGCATTGTACAGCAAAAATAACAAGGTGAGAAACTTTGAACCTCCTACCTTTTCATCTTTTTTGTGTTAACACGTTAGACGGACTTATTAGCATATGAAACTTTTGTCTGCTTAGTTAAAAAAAACAATTGTCAAATGTCTCTCCCCTCACTATTCCGGTGCCACATTTGGCACCTTTTCAAGGGGGAGGGCGGTGTTTTTGACAGGTACCTTTCCCCACTTCCGGAGATGGCGCAGCGGCGCCATCCCTCGGAAGTTTGGTTTTCTTAATCCTCCTCTGGGCCAATTAGCGCAGCGCACTTCACGCATGCGTAATGGGGAAAGGGCTGTGAGGCTAAAAGGCTTCACTGCCGGTTTCCCTTACCAGGAATGGTGGTGGCAGCACCAGACAGCTGATCTGAAAATCGGCTGGGGTACGGACATCGCAGGAACCCTGGACAGGTACGTGTCCTAATATTAAAAGTTAGTAGCTAGAGTATTTGTAGCTGCTGACTTTAAAAAAAAAATTGTGTGTGGGGAAAGGGGTGGGGGCAGAATACCTCTTTAACCACTTGCCACCTTCACCCCCTTCCTGACCAGGCCAGTTTTCAGCGCTGTCACACTTTGAATGACAATTGCGCAGTCATGCAACACTGTACCCATATGAAATTATTTTTTTTCACACAAATAGAGCTTTCTTTTGGTGGTAGTCACCACTTTTTTTTTGCTAAGCAAACGAATAAAAAAACGAAAATTTTGAAAAAAGACAAACGTTTTGTTAAACAATTTTGCGGGTGATTTTTTTTTCTCCACTAATGTGCGCTGATGAGGCTGCACTGATAGCCAGCACTGATGGACCCTGGTAGGCGGAATTGATGGGTGGCATTGATGAGACACTGGTGGGCACTGATTGGCAGCAGTGATGGGCACATATTGGCAGAACCTGATTATCAGCTCTTTTCTCCTCTCCTCCACACGCTGACAGCATGAGAAGGAGCGGTGAAGAGAGCCAGTAACTGGATTTTGTTGACAGTGATTGGACACAGCTGATCATGTGATAAAGAGCCGCTGATTTGGCTCTTTACCTCAATCTGTGTTTGGTAGTGTCTGGAGGACACTTGGAACACAGAGCGCAGAGCCCGCGCCAAGCGGTGGGCGAGAACCCGGGAGGCCGTCTTGTCTGCTTCTCAGAAGTGGACGACCGCGCTGTAGCCGTCATTCGGCTATAGTGTGGTCGGCAAGTAGTGTACGTCTAGGCCAAAAAAAATGCACCTTTTTTCCATGTTATTTCTTTAAACACAGTAATGAAAAATGCCTAATAATCCTACTACAGAAGCAAAAGCAAATACTTGCAACTGTATATGTTGAGCCTGCTAAACCAAACTGTTCAGCAGAATATTCCATTGCTGAGGGACATAAACAGCTTAAAGCAGGAACCCACTAATTAATTATTATTGAAGGCCCATGCACATTTAAACACTCAGTTGTGGTGACTTAGACTTGTTTAATGTAGATTTTGTTAAGGCATCCCAATCATTCTAAATGTTTTGCAACCGGATGAAATAATGTACATTACTTTTTCTTAAATGCACCGCTACAATGCTTGGTATATGCATTGTGGTGTGTTGCATTGTGCATTAGCTCTAATGTACTATGTGTTTGGGTGCCCATCACGATCAAAGATACCACGCATACAGCAGGTGCATTGCCATGTGGTATTTTAGCGTGTGTTGCCACAATGCACAGTTATAAATGGGCCCATAAGAAAAAAATGGTCTTTTTTTTTTAAATCTAAATGTGGAAAGAGCTTTTCATCCGCTCACAGCAAATTTAACACGCATTGTTAATTTTTTTCCTGCTTTAGAACAGTCTTTTTAATATCTCCTGGCTTGGATTAAAATCTCTGGCGAGTGTCAGTAAAACCCCCTTTTCAATGCTGGAAATAGTGAAAAGCTGTTGTGCTGATGAACACAGTCCTGACCTCTACAAGTCTGATAACAGCTACCTCATTTTCCTACGGATCATAGCATGCCTGATGAAAAAAGCTAAACAAAGCAGTGGGATACATCCATGGAAGCAAATTAAGGGAAGGTTTGTATGTTCTAAACCTATTTCAAGTGCCCGGTTTACTACCACACTCTAAGATTCTGCTAATGTGCCTTGTAAAGTTTGCTAGACCACTGAATTGTTTTGCTATCTTTTATAGCTAAAGACAGCTTAGAGATGCTTATTAATTTATTTGCAATTCTTTCATCTTAAATTTGTATTTCAATATGCTAGTATTTATATTGGATTAATACATTTGTAGGATTTTGAACTCTTGTGAAAACAATGCATTTGTCCTTGGCATAAACCAGTTAATTAGCTGATTTTTATAAAATAATGTATAATACATACAGTACGTGCTTTTAGATACAGTTTGTAGCTTGTTGGGGTTTTTTTTTTTGTTTTCCTGACAAATCCACTTCTGTATAGAGTGATATTTAGCTTGAATGCCCTCTTCCCACAGTTGAATGTTTATTGCTCCTGATATAAGCATATTGGGCAAGCTTTGCATTAAAGTGGACCTTGCGCAAAAAAGCCAAGGTTTCTCCTTTACAACTCACTGCATTAGGCTTTGAAAAAAAAAAAAAAAAAAACATAGGGGAAAAATAAGTTAGATAATTGCCTTACTCCTAGATTTTGCCCGAAGGACCTAGCTAACGTTGTTGTCCTGGTCCTTCAATCCCACAAAGAGACTTCTGCACTGTGCTGTGCTGGAAGCATCTTCTTGCACTATTTGGAATGCTTGGTATTCCCAGGATCTCAGCAAAAGGACTCTGATGTCAGGTGTGTTCTAAATTTTTCCCCACTGGTTTTTGTTTACACAGTGATTTATAAAGGGTTGTGGGAGAGGACTCGATGTAATAAGTGGACCTTGCCTTATAGTGCAGGGTCCGCTGTAAACTGAATAGCTTAGTACATGACGGTGCTTAGTGAAGGGTTTGTTTCTTGACACGCCACAGAGAATAAATGCATCTTACAGCATTGGTCCATATGGAAGCTGCAGCCTTATCTGGGCAGACCCCCTCCATTCGCATATATAAAGTTGATTCCAATATATATCTTGTCAGAATTTGTCGACTGCACTGTTTGTATTTAACATATTCTTGCATTTAGGTCATCCTTATATTAAACTTTTGTTCGATTATCTAATTTTATGAATGGTAATAAAATATATTAATTGTGCAATACAGGACACAGGCTGAGTATTCATAGACCCTGGTTTATATACTGGTGCCCTCAGGTGATAGGACACACTCCCTGGCATCCCCCCCCCCGTAACCCTACCTCACTTTTTGAGCCAAGTTATTTGCTAGTGCTCTAAGGTGATGGTCCTTAATTATTCTAATTATAATTAAATTTCCCTTTACAGAATCTATTCCAAATTTCACCAAAAGAAGATGCAGGAGCTCCAAGAGGTTGGTTTGCAGAACTTCTTCACCCTGTTTCTCTTACTGGCCACCTTGGCAGAAACTGAAGATGTAACTAGCAGGGTCTTGGATCTTTTAAATTTTCTAATACCTAGGATGCTCAGTTCTTCTCAGAAAACCCTTGTGTGGAGAGGACACTTTGCTTTTATACTTATTTATGTGGAAAAAAATATGGATATTACTGTTCTAGCAGAAAAACTCTCCAATAGTTTCCGTGAAACTGCAAAGGAGTTCTTGGTGTCTAAGGGAGACTACGGTCAGAAGCATACACACTGGTCACTGCTCTCTACTTATGTAGATGGTGTCCAAGAAGTTTTCGAAACAAGCAGCTTATTGCTTCTCTCTGAAGAAAAACTACTGAGTGATGGTTTTGGCATGTTACTTCCAGCATGTCGAGATTCAGAACTGAGTGCAGTCCTTCATTTTCTACAGACGGCCGTTTCCAGACTCAGGTACGCAGCTTTTTTTTTTTTTTTTTTTTTTTAGACCATGATGCAGTATTCTTTCTACGAGTTTAATTTGTATCCCTTCATCATCCTAGTACCAAATGTTGTGGTCATAATTAACTTGGTGTTCACTGTAAAACAGGAAACTTTTGCTACTACTTTGCTCTATGACCAAGCTATAGTTTGCAGCCTGAAGTCCTAGAGAGTCTGCCTAATGTTTCAATGAATATGAACAATGTAATCCATGGATGGGACATTAAACAGCGTTTATCTTACAGAGAACTGACTTTTAAGCAATGTTCCTATCCTCCCAACAGCTTGTGAACTCTGGCAACCACCTAGTACTTCTTTCCACTCAGAACAATGGTTAAATTCAGTAGACAAAGGGTCATACAGTGAAAACTTAGCCCGCTATACTTCTTCTAATTTTAAATTTATACCCACATATTTAAAGTAATGTTGAATTCTAAGACCACTAAGCCAAAAAAGCATTTCATTTCAGAACTATAGGAAATCGTGCAATCCAAAAGCCTAAATGCCTACCGTTCACATTAGGACCTATAAGATGACCATTCTGCAAGCATAGATTATAGTTGGGAAAAGTAGTTCTTTTAAAAACTAGGGTGCTTTTCTTCTTTGTTTTGCTTTGTCTGAAAAAAAACTCCTAAGTTTTTTTTTTTTTTAGTGCTTTATTTGTGGTTTAATCTTCCAGTAAAATTTGTTTAAAAAAATAAATACCACCAGTATTGCAATATACCCTTTCCATGAGTGTGCTGGGATGCCTACTTTTTGATTAAGGGATTTTCCTAGGATTTTTTTTTTTTTTTTATTATGGTTAATTAGTTAATCACTGAAGTTTTGGTGTGACCCTGTCTTTGAGGATTCACTGAGTAGGTTGTGCAAGCTGTGTACTGAGAGCTACCTGATTACTAGCTAGGCAAGATCATTACATTAAAACTCCTGTTTTTCTATTGTTCATTGAAGGATACAGCTTTACTTCACGGATGGGTTTGATGCCGCCACCTTCAGGAGCAGGACACTAGGTGCAACTTAAACTAAAAACACCCCTCGGAGCAGACCTCTTGTAGTGGCCAAACCCCTCGTCTACAATACAGGGCTCAGTTGTTGCCCAGCATCTTAGGAGTTAGGACATGGAACTTTTTAGCTCAAATTTTTGCTAATTTGTTTTTTTTTTTTTCTTTAGAGTTTTTGGTGTTCCAGTCTATGAATTTTTTTTTTTTTTATCTACAATTAGCTGCTGGGCATAAGGCCATGTATCCTAGATCCAGGCAGTCCGCCCCCCCCCCCCCCCCCCAGCACTGCTTTCAAGGTCATGCCATCCTTACTATAAGGAGATTGGCTGCGATATCTCCAACGCCTGCAGGGGCTTGACCCCTCAGCGGACACGCAAGATGGTTGGACCTGGTCCCTCCATTGCGGTGGCGCATTATAGGCCGACATCACCCCGATCATCATAGGATCGGAAGTGTTCATCTCCTGTCCCCGGATATGCTTGGTCGGATGGAGTGCTACAAGTCCCAGGTTGGTACTGTGAGTATTCTCCTCCTGTGGGGGGACCCGCATGCATCAGTTTACATATTGGTATTCTCTTGCTCCAGGTAACTCTGCTCCCTTTTACCCCCCCACCCCACAACATTGTTACCCTTTTCTCATCTTGCTCATCTTTTTTGCAGGGTTCTTTGACTGGGGGGGGAGGGGTGGCTATGTATTTTCTGTGTGCTCTTATGCTTGCAGTGGGCATGATTTGTAGCAGGGGAGAGGTCCCTGAAGAGCTGGCTGTGACCTCCCTATCTCTGATCACAGTGCCGGTGTAGAGAACGGCTGGTAGTAGTGGCAAGGAGTGGTTCAGGCATGTTGGCCCCACCCCCACAGGTGTGACAGTCACCCAGAGCTACCACAGCCGAAACAATGGCCGCATCTCACTATGTGCAGTGCAGCAGGATGGTGGGATACCCCAGTGTTAACCATTGCTAGCCAAAGGAAGACCTCTCCCCTGCTGCTTATCACCCACAAGCGGGAGGGTCACACCTTCTTATGGTCGATGTGAATTAGGGCATGGATCTTTCAGGTGAACCCGAGACCACACAATATACCGCTCGGCGCTTGACCGAACAATTTCCTGGTGACATGGGCTGCATGGCGAGTTATCCTTGCTAAAGTACCAATACTGCCTCTTTTTTTTTTTTGCCGTAGGCGCACCAGGGACCTTCTTGGGAGAAGTCATCCAGTTTCCACCCCACCCCCAACCGCGCGCCCCCCCCCTCCACACACACACACACACCGTATGATCCTAATTTTGCTGTGCATTGAGGATGCGTTCAGCGCGGGCCACTTTCCTTGGGCCCCATTTCCTGCCTGAGCAAGGTTAACATTCTTCCTTTTGAAGGAAACCCCACCCTGTGGAACACCTTTGACAGGGAGATGCAGAGCATGGCATTCTTTCTGTCTGTGACTCTGGAGCCTTGATTCATCCGATCCGGGCTTCAGCCATGGTTTCCTAGACCCTGACCACGTGGGCCAATATGAGCTCAATATGAACGTTTTACAAGCGTTTTGTTGCAAAACGACAGCTCTCCTCGCCCCTAATCTCCTCCACCCTTCTGCTTTCCATTAGCTAAAATAAACATCTGAAGTTTGAATACACATGTAAAATGCTTGTAATACGCTTCTAAAATGCTCAATACGCTTGCTAAACTCTCAAACTGTTTAACAGGTGTGAACAGGGCCTGACAGTCATTGAGAGCAGAGAAGTCGCATCTTCTGCAGGTTAGCATATCAATATCAAAAACTGAGACTTGCAGGTAATATTGCAACATTTGCTTCAGCAAGACATTCCTGTAACTCCTGGATGCTGCAAATAATGCTTTCTAGGGGTTAGTAAATCTGCAGCAAGACTGTTATGCTGGCCATACACTATACGAAAAATCGGCCGAAAAATCGTTCGTATGGACACTTCGTTCGTTTTTCGGCAAGTTAGTGGGTACAAATCGATAATCGTTTGACGTTTTTGTGGAAAAAAAACGAACGGCATGTTTGGAAAATTTCTGCCGAACGTACGATAAATTGCAAGGTTAATGTGTTTCCCGTCCGAACTGCCTGCACTAGGTATATGTAAAAAAACGAACACAAAATTATTTATTATTATTATCTGAACAGATTATCGGACATTATATGATGGCACGATCGTTTGCGGTCACGGTCGAACGTTCGTTTTTCGAAAATGGGTTCGGCCGATTTTCTGTATAGTGTATGGCCAGCATTAGATACGCTAAGAAGATTTTACTAATCTGTAAAATTGACTACAGCTTTGCAGTATGAGGTGGCAAAATCAGACTATAATAGGAAACTGACTGGATAGCATGCTCTTGGATTGAATATACAGCCTTTCTGTTTTCTAGATGTCCTGTCCTGCTTCCTTTTCAGCTAGTTTGATAGAAGTTATTGGCGTCACAGCTTTTTCCATCTAAAATGCCACAAATTCAGTCTTACAAATTGAAGTCTTTTTAATAACTGCTCGAATTGTAATTACCCAGAAGTTAAACATGTGAAGACTCCCAGATTTCTTTTTAAGAGATGTGCAGAGCCCGAAAAAATGTGTGCGTGTGTATACTCATAGGGTCTCTATTAAGGCTTGTTCTCACCCCAGTTCATACCACTGCGTTCAGTAGCAGGTATTTTTTACATTGGAACACACACAAATGCTAGGACACGCCTAAAAAAGTTTTTTAAAGTAATGACAAGTAAAAAAGGCAGTAGAACACATTACAGACTAATAGAAACAAGCACTTAACTAGGATATTGTGGTGTGAACTAGCTATTACAGATTTTGAGCATTGAGGCACAATGCCTTAAAAGAGTTTTTTTTTTTTTTTTTTTTCCCTACTTGCCTAGGTGGATGCAGCATCAGACCGATGCTGCAGTTGTCCCCCGGCATCTCTGCACTGAGAACTGAGCCACCGAACACCACCTATGGCTCAGTTCTCACTCCTCCCCGAGCAGAGAGATGCTGCCTGTCAGTCAGCATCGCTCCTGCTCTGATCCTCCACCATAATTGGAGTGCTGAGCTGTGGAGGGGCGGCTCGCTGAGACTGCCATGAGTCAAGGCAGCTTGCTTATCCAGACTAGGAAAGTCGAGATGACGTGCTGCCTCGTCTGATTGCAGTGACGTCAGCGGAGAGCAGACTTCAGACCGCTCACCGCTGAAAACAGGTCACAGGAGTAAAATACGAATTGCACTCCTGTGACCCATAGGAGAAGCCCAGCCTAAAAAGCTCAGGCTGGACTTCTTCTTTAAGCCTGGTACACACTTTAAGATTTTTTTTGTTCAACCCAGCAGGCTGAACGAAAAAAGACCAAGGAGCTCAGGAGGAGCCACTGTACTAACTATGCAATGGTAGTACAGCGATCTCTCCACTGAGCTATTGTGTTCTAACAATGGGACTAAACCCCCCCCAAGCCACAATAGAAGCTGGCCGGACATGCTGATGTACACACAGGCCAAATGTTGGAGTGCAGATGAGACTGCAAGACACATACAAATGTTACCATGATTGTTGAAGACATAATCCATACAATACCATGGTATGCATGTTGCTTTATTCGTTATGCCATGAACAAGCCTTAATTGTCAGTTTTCTGATGTAAAACTATTTTAACGGCTCAAGTTTTTTTTTTACCTTCATGCATTCTATGCATGAAGTAAAAAAAAATTTCAGTGTGCAGCAGCCCCCCTAATACTCACCTGAGCTCGCTCTCAATCCAATGATGTGCACGAGAGCTGAGCTTCTCACAGGTCTCTCATTCCTCATTGGCTAAGACCATAGTGGGAGCCATTTGCTCCTGCTACTGTCAGCTTTAGCCTGTGAGCCAACGAGGAGAGAGTGGGGGCCGGTCTGAGTCTTATGGACACAACGAGGAGGATTTTGTTTTTGTGGAAATTTCAGAGACCTGGTTCAACAGTTTTCATGATTGGCTGGCAACCATTCGCAGGGATAGAGAGGGTAAAAAAGGGGGTGGGGTATGCCTATATATATCAAGAATAATGCACAAGTGAATGTGGGAGATGACATCAATAGGGGAGCTAGGGAGGAGGTGGAATCCTTATGGGTAGAACTCCAAAGGGATGAAGCTAAGGGGAAAATAATACTGGAAGTATGCTATAGGCCGCCTAACCTGAGGGAGGAGGGGGGGGGGCGGCCCTTCTATCACAATTTGGATTATCAGCAAGGATGGGAAGTGTTATCATAATGGAGGATTTTAATTTTGCAGACAGACTGGGTGGAGGGATCCACGCATTCGTCTAAGGCTTGCCAGTGACGAATTTGTCTTGCAGGACAATTTCATGGGTCAGATGGTAGACGCACCAACTAAAAACAAGGCGTTACTGGATCTACTGATTACCAACAATACAGACCTGATCACGGATGTGGAAATATGGGCCAATTTTGGAAACTGCGATCACAGATGAATTGGCTTCAGTATAAATCACACAAATAGGAAACACAAAAGCACTGAATTTCAAAACGGCCAACTTCCCTAAACTATGAACCTTACTAGAAGAATAAATTGGGATAAAATCTTATAAACAAAGAACACGGAGGAGAGATGGGTTTGCTTTAAGAGCATATTAAATAAGGGCATTAGCCAGTGCATCCTATTGGGAAATTTAAAAGAGCAAACAAAAGGCTGAATGGCTTAACTCCAATGTAAAAATGCATATAAAAGCAAAGGAGAAGGCCTTCAAAAAATGCAAGGCTGAGGTATCATCCGCATTCAGGCTTTACAAAGAATGCAACAAGATATGTAAGGGTGCAATTAGGGCAGCTAAGATGGAACACGAAAGACGCAAAGCGGAGGGGAGCAAAAAGAATCCCAAGAAATTCTTTAAGTATATAAACAGTAAAAAGGAGGGCAAGACCATATTGGCCCCATAAAGAATGAGGAAGGACATCTGGTTACAAAGAATGGGGAGATGGCGAAGGTATTGAATTTTTATTCTTCTCCTCAGTCTTCACGAGGGAATCGAGAGGGGCTTCAGTAACTTCATGAGGACAAAACTGTTTGTCCTCATGACACATCACATGAAGCATCCTCATGGCTAACAGAGGCCAGAATTAGAAATAGACTTGGGAGACTTAACAATAATAAATCACCGGGACCAGATTGCTTGCACCCAAGGGTACTTGGGGAACTCTGTCAAGTAATTGCCAGACCATTGTTCCTAATTTTTACTGACAGTCTGTCTACTAACTGGAATGGTACCAGCTGATTGGAGAAAAGCCAATGTAGCACCAATATTTTAAAAAGGGCCAAAATACATCCCTGGGAATTACAGACCAGTAAGCCCAACATCAATAGTATGGAGGGGATAATAAGGGACTTTATACAAGATTTTAGTAATGAAAACGGTATCATTAGCAGTAATCAGCATGGATTGATGAAGAATCATTCTTGCCAAACCATTCTATTAACCTTCTATGAGGAGGTGAGCTGCCATCTAGATAAAGGAAGGCCCGTAGATGTGGGGTATCTGGATTTTACAAAAGCATTTGACACAGTTCCCCATAAACGTTTACTGTACAAAGTAAAGTCTGTTTGCATGGACCATAGGGTGAGTACATGGATTGAAAACTGGCTACAAGGGCAAGTTCAGAGGGTGGTGATAAATGGGGAGTACTTGGAATGGTCAGGGGTGGGTAGTGGGGTCCCCCAGGGTTCTATGCTGGGACCAGTCCTGTTTAATTTGTTCATAAACAACCTGGAGGATGGGGTAAACTAAACTCTGTAACAAATTAATGGGGTGGGCAACTACATGGCAAATGAGGTTTAATGTAGAAAAATGTAAAATAATGCATTTGGGTGGCAAAAATATGAATGCAATCTACTCACTAGGGGGTGAACCTCTGGGGGAATCTAGGATGGAAGAGGACCTGGGGGTCCTAGTAGATGATAGGCTCAGCAATGGCATGCAATGCCAAGCTGCTGCTAACAAAGCAAACAGAATATAGGCATGCATTAAAAAGGAGATTAACTCAAGAGATAAAGCGAGAATTCTCCCACTCTGCAAGACTCTGGTCCGGCCTCACCTGGAGTATGCTATCCAGTTCTGGGCACAAGTCCTCAGGAAGGATGTACTTGAAATGAAGCGAGTACAAAGAAGGGCAACAAAGCTAATAAAGGGTCTGGAGGATCTTAGTTATGAAGAAAGGTTGCAAGCACTGAACTTATTCTCTCTGGAGAAGAGATGCTTGAGAGGGGATATGATTTCTATTTACAAATATTATACTGGTGACCCCACAATAGGGATAAAACTTTTTCGTGGAAGGGAGTTTAATAAGACACGTGGCCACTCATTAAAATTAGAAGAAAAGAGATTTTACCTTAAACTACGTAGAGGGCTCTTTGCTTTAAGAGCGGCAAGGATGTGGAATTCCCTTCAGGCGGTGGTCTCAGTGGAGAGCAACAATAGTTTCAAAAAATTATTAGATAATCACCTAAACGACCACAACATACAGGGATATACAAAGTAATACTGACATAATCACACACATAGGTTGGACTTGATAGACTTGTGTCTTTTTTTTTTTTTTTTAACCTCACCCACTATACAACTATGGAGCAGGGCACGGGGGCGAGCATGCACCAGTGCCCCCAGAGCAAGCAGCTTGCTTTTAGGGGCTTTGACTAAAGAGGAGGAGCCCAGGAGTTCCAGTGGGGGACCCAGAAAATAGGGGATCGGGGCTGCTTTGTGCATAACCACTGCACAGGGCAGGTAAGTATATAGGTATGTTTGTTTTTTGTTTTTTTTAAATTGAACCTTTAGCCCTCGTTCACACTGAAGATAGGTTTGAAATCATACTATGCACTATTTCAAACCTGCATTTCAGTGCAAGTTAGAGGACAATTTGAAAGACATCTGTGCAAGTTTATGCACAGATGTCTATTGAAATTGCCCCCGAAGTCGCCAAAAGTAGTGCAGGAACTACTTTTGGAAATTGGTGCGGTGACTCAGTCGGCATCGCACCGATTGGGACATTGCTGGCATTAGGCTGACATGTCAAATCGCGCTGATGTGTACGGGGGCTTAATGTCACTTTAATTTGTACAATGCTATAAGTTAAGTAATCTAATGTACTGGGTGATTGGATTGGATTGGACTTTGTACATGTGAGCTAAAGACTGAGGTAAAAACTCTGTAATGTTGGTTATGTGCAAAGATTTGCAGACAAATAAGTGTTGCAATATGTAAGATGAGTTATGGTTGAAGTAGAACAAGATTGTTGACACACATCACTGAATGTGGCCTGCTTTATAGAATATACACATTTTGCTCAGCAGCTGCTTAGTGAAAATTTGAAAGGCATGTACAACCAGAAAAGGAGGCATCCCCAAGAGTGAAAACAAATGGGAGGATAGATGTTTGGGAGGTTATAGGGTAACGTCTACAACTTTGATGCCATTGTCTTGTTTTTTTTCTCACAATATGTCCATAGGCTTCAATGTACTGACATATTTCCTTCACAAGTATTTTAGCTGCAGTGACGACTGACTAATGTAATTTTTTTCGGAGATGAATGTTTCAAGGTGAAAAAAACATCACATATAATTTAGTGAATGCATTTCACACATAAATAACATTATTCTGTATTTCTGTTAAAGCAACCATTTACATGTGTTCTGTATACGTATTTTAATTTATTTGTTGTACTATTCATGTTCATGCAGGTTTTTCTTTACCCTTAAGTTTAACCTATGATATTCCTCTTCTAAAATGACAAGATTCTAATTTCTTTGGTATTTCCCTGTGTTTTCAGTGTGTCAGATACAAGGCTTATTTAAAATGAAAGGAAAGCTGGAGCAATTTTCTTTATTCCATTTCTGTCTCCTAAGGCCTATTTCCCCTGGTGAGCACATAGCAGTAGGGGGTTTAAGGGAATTCAGCTCTCTGCAAATTAATGTCTCACATCATGAAAATTCAGGAGCATTTTTTTTTTTTTTTTTGTATCTTGAAAAGTAATACAGAGAATGTGAGCATTATTTCTTGCCAGCGGGTAGAAGATGAATGATTTTGTCACAGTTTTACTGCTTGATGAGCAGTGTCCTGAGGGTCAGGCTTAACTCTGTGTCACTATGCTGCTCATTACTCTTGAGCTAAATAAGGGCTGATTGGATCTAAATTGCCTAGCACATGGGCCACAGATGAGCTCAGTGAGCAGGGGATGACCTGCTATTCAGGTGGGGAGTCACCCTGGTGTGCAAATGCTGCATTAGAGCACCGTGGGAGAATGAGAAGCTGCCAGCAAAAGAAATCGAAATGTAAAAACTCTTTGAAGCCGAGATGGAAGAATTTTGAAGTGTAGGAAGTGACAGGTTGATGGTACTTATCAGCTTTGGCTGGATTAGAGAACAGTGTCATCTTGCTTTTATAATGACAGTAGTCTAAAGCTGGCTGCTAACTACTCGGCAGTGCAGAGCAGCCGTTGACACAGTCTCTTGTCTGCTTCTGGCTGGGTTATTTGATAGAGAGGTGCTTCACGATGTTTTAAGTCCTTCTTAATAACGTACCGCTGTGCGATGAAAGCAATTAGCCCTGTAACATTGCACTCTGCTATATTTATTTCATCTTTTTAATAACAAGTGTAATTTTGGTTAACGGATTTTAGTAAAATAAGAGTAGTAATCATGACTTTCGTATGTCTGCATTTGTGTACTGACTTGGCCCTAAACCCTAACCAGAAACAATGGCGTCTATCAAATTTTAAACTGTAAAAGCACTAATAGAACTTTGTCCTCTGCTTTTTTTTTTTTTTTTTTTTAACCCTAAAGTGTCACTAAACCCAAAATGGTAAAATCAGTCTCTGTATGCAGTAAAGCATTCTTATACTCGCTGTGGAACCTAAGGGGTTAATCCTCTGCATTATGTAAAAAGGCTGTTTGATCCTGTCTTCTCTGATCCTCCCCCTTTACTGTCCCCGATCCATCTGCTGATCGAACAGAGCCCTAGAAGGCACTCTGCACATGTTTAGTTTGGTTTGTATTGCTAGAGAGTTTATTTTTTTGGAAGTTGTATGTAATCAGCACAGAGCCAATCGGCACTGTCCAGACAGAGGGTGAGGGGGTCATGCAGCCTCATAGGACAGTCAGAGGAGAATGAAAACTCCTTATACAAGGTTTACCCAGTGCTTGGCCAGGCATTGATAGAAGTCACAAGACTGCTATATACTGCTGATGAGAAAAGGTATTTAGCAGTTTCAAATTTAGTAAAATAATTGCATTTCCATGTACAGTGGGAGATCAGATGTAGTGAATTCAGGGCCCTGGGTTTAGTAACACTCTAATAAAACAACTTTTCTGTTTTCTCTGGATGCAGGAAAACTGTGTGTGTGTGTTTGTTTTTTTTTTTTTTTTTCTTTTTTTTCCCCTCATTCTTTTGTTTTTTTAGGCCCCTTCCAGACAGGACAGACTTCGTCAAGCGAATCCGCCTGCTCAGCAGGGTGTCTATCTGCTAAGCAGGTGGATGACCGGTCCGTGTCTGCACCCCTATACACAACAGATACGTACGCAGCCCGCTGTTCTCTATGGAGCAGTTTGATGGAAACTGACTGCCTGTCCATTTCCATCTGACTGTAATCTGCTGAATGGATGGGGAACAGATCTCCTTCTGTCTGTTTTTAGCGGACAAGATGGGATTGGATGCCTGCTGCTCCATAGAGAGCTGGATGGATGGTCCAAAAACTGACAGGCGGACTCAATAGGTCGGTCTGTGTGAAAGGGGCCTTAGTAGCGTGTTTAGCAGCAGCTGCCTTTTGTTTTTTGTAATGTCTAGCTGATGACTATACAAACATTTTAGGCAAACGTTTATTTCTACGTTTACCAATAACAAAATATGTAGTGTAGTGCTACCCTGACTAAACTCCATTCACAGAAAAAGCTTTCAATAATCCAGTGATGGAAAGATTGTGAAAAAACTGTAAATATTACTAAAAAAGTAGCACTGTATGAAAACATTTTAGCCACTTGCTTACTGGGCACTTAAACCCCCCTCCTATCCAGATCAATTTTCAGCTTTCAGCGCTGACGCACTTTGAATGACAATTGCGCAGTCATGCAACACTGCACCCAAATGAAATTTTTATCATTTTTTTCCCACAAATAGAGCTTTCTTTTGGTGGTATTTGATCACCTTTGCGGTTTTTATTTTTTTGTTAAAATAATGTAAAAAGGCCGAATTTAAAAAAAAAAAAAAAAAAAAAAAAAAATTTTTAATATTTTGTTATAAAATTTTAAAAAAGGTAATTTTTCTCCTTCATTGATGTACGCTGATGAGGCGGCACTGATGGGCACCAATAGGTGGCAGTGATGGGCACTGATGGGTGGCAATGATGGGCACTGATCTGTTACACTGATAGGCACCACTGCTAGGTGGCACTGATTGGCACCACTGGTGGGCATTGATAGGTGGCACTGGCAGGGGGTACTGGTGGCACATATGAGGCATTATTGCCTTTTCCTCTTTGGGACCGATGTCCCTTGCTGATGAGCCGGCGATTGACTTTTTTTTTCAGTGCAAGGAGAAAAAAAAAAAAACGATCACAGAGCTTTTGTTTCGATCATGTGATCAGCTGTCATTAGCTGTCACATGGTAAGGGGCCGGGACCGGTCCCTTACTTGGATCGGTGATCACCGGAGTCTCAGTGACTCGTGATCACAGCGCGCTCCACGCACGCCCTGTAGGGCGCATGCACAGGGGAGGCTGTCATATGACGGCATCTCGGGATTTCAAGTCCGCGCTGTAGCCGTCATTCGGCTATAGTGCGGGTGTCAACTGGTTAAATAACACGCTGTGAAGTGCAGCCTAATCATCTTCGCCATGCTAACCTGCTCACCTTCATAATATGACCTCTAAGGATAACATGCTTGTGTTCCCACAGGGATAAAATGCTGCTCAGTCATCCAGATACAGATAGTTTTTAGGTCTTCCAGAACTAAAATGTATCTGCATAATACTCATCACCACTTCCTCAAACTGAATCTATCTAAAACCGACCTCATAATATTTCCTCCCCCATGTGCTCCTTCCCCTGACTTCTCTGTCAAGATCAATGGCACATCTATCAGTCTGTCCCCACATGCCAGGGTGCTAGGGGTAACCTTAGACTCTGAATTGTCCTTTCAGACCCACATCCAATCCCTGTCCAAATCATGCCGCCTTAGCCTCCGCAGCATCTCTAGAATATGCCCCTTTTTAACTAATGTCACCACCAAGCTTCTAATTCACTCCCTGGTTATCTCTCGCCTCGACTACTGCAACTCTCTCCTCATTGGACTACCCTTACATAGACTATCCCCCCTTCAGTCCTTAATGAATGCTGCTGCAGGACTCAACCGTTTAGTGTCCTCCACCCCTCTCTGCCAATCCCTGCACTGGCTTCCACTCACCCAATGAATAAAATTCAAAGTACTAACAAAAATTTACAAAGCCATCCATAACTTTGCCCCCAGCTACATTACTAATCTAATCTCAAAATACCAACCAAGCCGCTCTCTTTGGTCCTCCCAAGGCCTCCTGCTCTCTAGTTCTCTTGTCACCTCCTCCCATGCTCGCCTACAGGATTTCTCCAAAGCTTCTCACATCCTTTGCAACTCCCTACCCCAATCTGTCCGACTGTCCTCTAATCTATCCATCTTTTAGACAATCCCTGAAAACCCTTCTCTTTAAAGAAGCCTATCCTGCTTCTAACTAATGCCCCGTACACACGGTCGGACTTTGTTCGGACATTCCGACAACAAAATCCTAGGATTTTTTCCGACGGATGTTGGCTCAAACTTGTCTTGCATACACACGGTCACACAAAGTTGTCGGAAAATCCGATCGTTCTGAACACGGTGACGTAAAACACGTACGTCAATACTATAAACGGGGCAGTAGCCAATAGCTTTCATCTCTTTATTTATTCTGAGCATGCGTGACACTTTGTCCGTCGGATTTGTGCACACACGATCGGAATTTCCGACAACGGATTTTGTTGTCGGAAAATTTTATAGCCTGCTCTCAAACTTTGTGTGTCGGAAAATCCGATGGAAAATGTGTGATGGAGCCTACACACGGTCGGAATTTCCGACAACAAGGTCCTATCACACATTTTCCATCGGAAAATCCGACCGTGTGTACGGGGCATAACACTGTTTTACTTCCTCCATCAGCTCATCCCCCACAACTATTACCTTTTGTATCAATTGACCCTCCTTTTTAGATTGTAAGCTCTAATGAGCAGGGCCCTCTGATTTCTCTTGTACCAAATTGTTATGTAACTGTAATGTCTGCCTTCATTTTGTTTAGCGCTACGCAAACTATTGGCGCTATATAAATCCTGTATGATAATAGTGCCAGGGTATTGATCAAGTATCTGTCAAAGTTGGTTCATGGACATTGAATAGAGAACCTCTCCAGTAACAAAGCTGGCCATACATGGATAGAAAATTGTTTGACTTTCGAAACATTAGTGGGCTAATTTTGATTACCGAAATGCAAAGTCTTTTGGCAAAAAAAACGAATGGTTATGTTGAACTTTTTGAGCCTAAACAATCGTCTTTCTAAGCATTAGTAGTGGAACAGTTCAAAAATGGTTTGAAGAAATCTATAGCGTATGCATGTTTTAAAATGTAATCAGTCGATAAATTTACTGTTTGTTGATGATAATTTAAAAAAAAAAAGATGGCATTATCACATGCACATTTAACAGATCTTTAGAAATCCGAATCGTTTTTTTTTTTTTTTTTTTTTCAAACCATTTTCTATGCATGTATGGCCAGCTGCATCTTCTAAGCTGACCAATCATAGAGTGTGATACACTGTAGGATAATAGGAGTTCTCTGAATAGCGGTGAGGGCCGAAGGCAGTGGGTGTGGGGCACAATTTTTCTCTCAAATTTTACAGCGCTGGAGGACAACCACTCAAGACAGTATTTGGTGTGGCTGTGCAGAAAAGCCCCAAAAAATCTTTCTCTCTCTCTTTTGTGTGTGTGTTTGTGTCTCTCTCTGTGTGTGTGTGTGTGTGTGTGTGTGTGTGTGTGTGTCTCTGTTATAATATATGCAAATATAAATCTATCATACAAGTACCAGATACATCAGGCAGAGAGAGACTTTTGAAAGGTATACAGTTGAAAAACCTCTTTCCTATGACCAATTTTATAATAGTAATGTTCCATATTCTGAATAAAGTGTATGTTTGGAAACTCAGCGCAATACCTTAACACGCAAGTGGAAGCTCTTCTCATTGCCAGAAGACTCGTTTAATCTCTAGCAATCAGGGTTAATTGAGGCCAGAGGCAGCACTGCAACATACTACACTAAAGGTTTTCAAAGTGTAAACTTAAGCAGGGCCTCAGCAGGCTGCCAGCATACATCCTTGATGATATTGACATTTTGCAGTCTGTTATTTTTCTCTTGGAATGTCTCCATGTATGAGTGAAAATAAATAAATAAAAAATATATAATATAAATTTTATATATATATATATATATATATATATATATATATATATATATATATATATATATATATATGACACGTTCTCCAATGCAAAAATAAATATTAGTGTCAAATGCTCTTCAAGGCATAAAAATAGTACAAATTGATATTGCCGCTACTGTACAGTTACGAGCATACCATGCTCTTCATTAGGCACGAAGCCTGATAAGATAGATATATATATATATCTATCTCTATCTTTGTCTATAATTTTATTTATATTTTTGCCAGTCTGATCCTCCTCTCCCTCCCTCCCTCGTCCTCCTCTCCCATATCTGTAGGAGGGGTTTCCACCATCCCTGCAAAGTTTGCAGTCATTTTTTTGTCTTATTTAAGTTTGAGGTGTATTATATGTTACGTTACATATCACAGAGACCGATATTGTGGTAATATTGAAGCTTATTGAGATTTCCATACATTAGAGGGTTCCACCATTGTATTTTCAATTTGTATGTTAGCGCTACACTTTTTTTGTTCTCTCGTGCCGACATTTACTTGTGCGTGCCACATGCTGATGTAAAGCAGCATGTCCCGGCTCATTCTTTCTGTGTAGTGGCTAGGGATTGGCTCACCTATACCATACAAGCACTGATTGCTGTTCGAAAGATCTCAAAGCTACAGCAAGAGGAGGAATAATTATAACGCTGAATTACAGCAGAGTACAGTGTGTATAATATATACTTGTATAAAGCAAGGGCAATATGTTTATCTGATGTTGTGGCTGGAGGGGAGAGCACAAACATGTTTTGCATTTATAAGGCTTTAACCTACCTACTATCCTGCTGTGTGATACTGAGTAGCATGGCTGGCTGCAGATTGAGGAGGTGTGATTTTATGTTGAAGTGGGCTTGTTCACATTTAACATGTACAGACCTAGTGTACCCTCCCACATTTTCTCCAATTCCCAAAGCATGATGGGAAATGTAGTTTGATTATGGTGTAAAGAGAGAGGAGTGGATATAATGTAATCGCTGTTCTAACAGCTTCTCCTTGGCAGATCACATGCTGCATTTTTTTTTGAATTACAGGGAGGTCAATTAAACTTTTCTCTTCAATGGTAAGGAATTTCACAAATGTAATAACTGTTTAGTGTTTTGTGTAGGGTGGTGTACTAGTAGGGGATTTTTTGCCGATACCGGAGTTCTGCTTTAACTAAAGCGCGTTCATCCTTCCTTTTTTAGTATCTCTGATCATAGGTCCTTGGGCACATCATGTAAAGTAAAATCAGACAGAAACAGAAGCAGATCATAGGTAATGCAGTTTATTAAAATTAACATCAAACAAAAGGCATAAAAGCACTCACAGCAGAAGTTCTGTATTTCTTGGCTCAGAGGAAGGCTGAAAGAAGCTTTACAGTGCTCAGTCTCAGCCCCGCTGCCTCAGAGGGAGAAAGATCTCAGGGAGATAAGACATCGTCCTTGTATGTTTAAGGGCCAATTCACACCAATGCGTTGATCTGCACTTTAGTGCAGCTGTAAAGCACAGATCAACGGAAGGACATCTGAAAAAGTCATTTTCAGTATGTCCTATTCACACCATAACACTTCACATTCATGTCAACAGACATCAAAGTGTATGTCAACAGATGTCGGCGTACGTTAAAACGCAACTAAAATGGATGGAAATGTACATACATTTTAGCACAATTTAGTGAGACCTTGCCCTAACTCTTTTGTGTCTCCCTGGCTGTGGTTGGTTCACATCAATCACAAGGTAGAGAATCACGTGCTCTTTTCATTTCGCCTGTAATCTGCACTCTCCAATTACAGTCTAATTACAGGTATGCTGTGCATGCCTAGCGCTTGACCATGCTGCGAACGCAAGGCAATTTATAAATGGTGCTCCAGAGTTTTACATTTGCAACCTGCGGTTTTTATACAGCGGTGTGGTATCAGTGGTTGATAAAGAGACAGCTGTTCTGTGCTAAAGGTTTTTAAGGTGCTAGCTTTGGAGTTTCTGTTTGAATATCCCCTGAGATAAGAAGGTCAGATCATGGGACCCCTGTGGGAGCTGTAGAGCTAGATTGTTTAGGTAAGACAGGATGCCAGTGCATACAGGACCAAAAAAGAACTAGTCATTGATGTTGAGAGTATGGAAGGTCATTTAAGGCTCTGTATTAGTCTTTTAAAATCTGGATAGTCTTCTGAGTTATCAAAAAAACTCTACTACTTTTTATCCGTAGTATATTCTCCCAAATGGCTTGTGGATTATAAAAGTATTTGTTGGTAAGCAGGAAACTAACTTCTCAGGAATGCTGAAAATAAAATACGGTAGTACAATAAATTTAAAAAAAAGTTCCCCCTTGTCAACAATGGCAAATACATTTAAAAAACTGAATGCAAGAAAACAGCACTGGTTGATATTTAAACCCTTTCATGCCTAAGCCTATTTCTGACATTTGTTGCGTGCAACTTTAAAATCCGTATTTTTTTTTTTTATATATAGAGAGAGAGCACTTTTTAGCCTAGACCCTAGAGAATGAAATGGTGATCGTTGCAATATTTTATGTCACGGTATTTGCGCAGTGGTCTTTCAAACGCATTTTTTGAGGGAAAAAGACACTTTCGTGAATTAAAAAAAAAAAACTAAACCGTAAAGTTAGCCCAATTTTTTTTTTGATGATGTTATGCCGAGTAAATGGATACCTAACATGTCATGGTTTGAAATTGCGCACACTCATGGAATGGCGACAAACTATGAAATCTAAAAATCTCCACAGGCGACACTTTAAAAAAAGATTTTGCGGTTACCAAGTTAAAGTTAGAGGAGGTCTGGTGCTAGCTAATTATTGCTCTCGCTCTGATGATCGTGGCAATACCTCACATGTGTGATTTGAACAATGTTTACATATGCGGGCGCAACTTATTTATGCGTTTTCTTTGCTGCGTGAGCTCGCGGGGATGGGGGCACTTTAAAAATTTTTTTTTTACATTGTCTCCTGTAAAAAAAAAAAAAAAAAAAGTTGATCACTTTTATTGCTTTCACAAGGAATGTAAACATCCCTTGTGACAGTAATAGGTGGTGACAGGTACTCTTTATGGAGGGATCGGGAGCCTAAAAGACCCCAAATCCCTCCTTTGCACTTCAAAGTATTCAGATCGCCAAAAAGGTGATTCTGAATACTGTCATTTTAAAAAAAAAAATTGCCACCATTGGCAGCCGAGTAAACCAGAAGTGATGTTGCTTCCGTGTTTACCCATAGTAGACTGAAAGAAAGCTGTGCGTATGGTCAGCGCTAAGAGGTTAACCACTTCCGGACCAGCTCACACCAGCATACGTCGGCACTTTGAAGAGAGATGTCGTTGTTATGGCAGCAGCTAGCTAACATAACCCCGGTATCCTCTTCTTCAGTGAGCAGTCCAGTTTCAGATAAAAGTGATCTCTGCAGCGGATTTGCTGCAAGATCACTTTTATCTGCCGAGGGAGAAAGCCCCTCATGCCGTTTACCGGAGCCGTCGGTAGCAGCGGAGGCGATTGGGTCCTCTCCCTGGCTTGGTATGGAGATGAGTGAGGGGAAGATGGCCCTCACCTGTCCTCCATACCATTGCAGGGCAGAAGCGACGTCAAAACGTCTCTTCTGCCCATAGCTCTTAAAGCAACATTTATTTTATTTATTTATATGCATTTTAGATCTTATATTTAAGAGGTCCTGTCATGCTTTCTTTCTATTACAAGGGATGTTTACATCTCTTGTAATAGGACTAAAAGTGGCACCGTTTATTTATTTATTTTTTTAAAGAACCGTGTAAAAATAAAAGGTAAAATAAATGAGAAAAAAAACATTTTTAAACGCTCCACGTTCCGCTGAGCTCGCGTGCAGGAGCAAACGCATACGTGAGCAGTGCCCGCATATGAAAACAGTGTTCAAACCACACATGTGAGGTATTGCCGCGATCAGAAGAGCGAGAGCAATAATTCTAGCCCTAGACCTCC